>NC_064430.1:27965000-28265000 GCF_023375975.1 Astyanax mexicanus | reverse complement strand
TAAAGGGGAAAACTGTTTTTTTGACATTGGACCCTTGATTTCACATTATAACCTCGTGTTCTACTCACCCCTGTATGTTGTGTGTCATTTGGAGCTCTGCTGAAGATATTCAGCCATGAAACGTCTTCCGATGGGCAGTTTTTTGCAGGCATAAACTATGAGGTTTTTAATTTATTAATTACGGTACGCTACCACTTATAATGTGTAGGTGTATTGCTTGCTTGGAAACTTTGCGGTTTTTTGAAAGTCTGGTAAAGGCGGATGTGACGTCACGTTACATTACCCGCGAAACCGCAAAGTTTCCAAACAAGCTACGCGTTATGAGTGGTAGTGTACCGCAATTAATAAATTAAAAACAACATGTGTTGTGCCTGCAAAAAATGGCCCATAGGAAGTCATTTCATGGATATAACCAAACCGAATATCTTCGGCAGAGCTCCAAATGACACACACGTTACATGGGTGAGTAGAACATGATGGTATAATGTGAAATTAAGGGCCCAATGTCAAAAAAACGTTTTTCTCCTTTAATTAGGAAATAATTATGCAATAGGTTTACACAATAGACTAATGGAGATACTTACCTCTGTGCCGTCGTCCAGATGCTTGCTTGGAAGACACTCCTTTTGAGATGCTGATCCAAAGCATCTTTTGTTGGGGGAATTCTCTCCACATCCCTGGTCTTCTGTGAGAAAAGCTTCATTCGGAGATGATTAACATCAGTCTCTTCATTTGAGTCTTTGGAATACAGCTGACAGAAAAAAAATTCTGCTACTTCTTTCATCCTTGGTGATGTTTGGAATGGAATGTCAACGATGGTTGCAAGTTCTTCCATGAGGAATGGCACTTTGCAGCAGGATCGTTTGCCCTTGAATTTAAAAGATGATGTGCTGTCTGATCCAGTGAATGCATGAAAAAGAGCAATGGCTTTGCATGTAGTCGTGCCCAGGTTTGTGGCAATTGTATTCAGGGATATCATTCTGGTTGTCTTTCCAGCTTTAAAGGAGATCCAGATTTCTGCAGATGCATTCACAGCTTTGATGTGATGGAAATTACTCAGAAGGATTACAATCACATCTGTGTCTCCAGTATGCACCAATCCAAGTGATGATGTTCGCAGAGCATGGAGGAGATGTACTAAGACTCAAGTGTCAGCTTCCTCATGGTTGCACTGACCCATTGGTGGACCATTGCCGACATGATGGACTTGATCAGCTGCAGTGATGTAGACATCCTTGTCGTCTGGGAACTGTCCATCTGTTAGCAACTTATTCGAAAGGAATGAGAACAACTCCTTCTTGTTGTCATCATGTGCCAGAAACTTCTGCCAATCTCCTGGCAGAATATATAATTCCGTTTTTGGCCATTTCAGAAAATGGGCTAAAAAAAACTATGTTTTTGTTATCTGATCTCTTGGCCCTCAAACCACAGTTGTTCTTTAGACCCTCAAAGTCAATTTAAAAAAGAAAACAAAACTTTTGCATCAAATTAAATCAGTTATATTGGTAATGTAAGACAATTTGACCTATTTCAAAAAATACACAATTCCGATTTTGGCTACTTTCAGAAAATGGGCTAAAAAAATTATTTCCTTGCAATTTGATCTCTTTGCCCTCAGACAAAATTGTTCCAGAGACCCTTATCTTCAATTTCCAAAAGAAAACCAAACTTTTGCATCAGTGGTAAATGACTGAGGGCCTAGGCACCCCACTAAGGCACGTTGTGAAGCTCTTTGCTATCTTTAACCCTGTCAATATTCTTTTTTCACGCCTTGTGGCTGTGCCGTTAAAATATCATCAGAGTTTAGAAATCAAGTGTTGAGGTAAATTTCTGGAGTGTTTTTATTTTGGCGGTGGAAAACACAGGTGCACCACTGACTGAAATAAACCTAGACAACAGTCAATCATCAGAGTCCATTCCTATGAGTGTACTCATCGCTCGTACACCCCCTCTTGTTTAACACACACACACACACACACACACACATACATGGACGCACTGCAGAGCACAAACTTAACTTTTAATTAAACAAAAAAATGAATAAAGAATGAAATAACATTTCTGTTCTCTTAAATGAGCTGCTGGTGTATCTTCACAGTGTGAACATGCAGGTCAGCACAAAAGCGCCGCACTGTTAAGATACGAGAGTGCCAAAGTCAGAGCTCACTCGACTCTTAAAGAGAATGACAACTGACACACTGATTTGTTTATTTCACATTACAACCAAAACAAACCCATAATTCTTTTTCAATTAAGAGAATAAGTACATGCCTTTTGCCATTTCGAGCCACGCAAGGCATATTTTTTGCGCCCTCACGATACCAAAGACACACCGATATAGCATCACATGTTAAAAGTTGGGGGGGGGTGCAATAAATACAAGGAGAAAAATGTTAACCAGCGTGTTTAAACATTTTGCTTGTGTAAATTAACTTCTCACGAGCACAAATGTAAAACTTGCGAGCAAAAAAAAGGGAATATTGTGCACACTGAACAAAATATTGTTCATTTTTTGGGAATTCACAGTTCTCCTTGCACGCTATGCAAATTACCTGAGGCTGTTTTCTTTGTTTGCGTGGGTTTTTTTTCGCTGGTTATTTTTTTTTCACCTGGTGTTTGTGTTAGAATCTGATGACAAAGTAATTACTTAAAAATGTCCCAGCTAGTCTCTAACAATGGAAATCAATTAAGTTTAAAAAATGTATAATTTACAAACCCTTTACTGGAATAAAAGCAGTGTTTGTACTCTATACTGCAGTATTTACACAACACTATAGGTCAGAACTGCAGTCATAATAACCAGAAAAAGACACAGATAGAGTACTGAAGGGAAGTTCCTTGGACATTCCCAGAAAAGTCATGGGAGACTTTCAAAGTTTATTGTAGTGTATTGTAGTGTACTGTAGTGAATTGTGGTGTATTAAGCTCTTACTCAGACTGTTCCCCATCATCAGGCAGGATGTTGCGGGTACACTGCAGCAGGTAGTTCCTGAGGAACAGCCCGCGGAGAGGGTGCTGCACCCCCCTGCACATCTCCACCAGATCCTTCAAAATGTCCTTCCGGGACTGAGGGAACGAGCGCACATACACCACTCCAACTGTTATCAAAAGATACCTGAGAGAGAACAGAAAGAGGAGACCGGACAGAGAGAAGATTAATAAGGGAAACATGACTCATCAGATAGCAGGAAGGCTGCAGGACCCTGCCTGAAGTAAATAAAAAGAGTCTCAGGCCGTAACGAACAGAAAGGCACAGTGCAAACAAAGCCCAGTGATAGCCGAGCTTTTAGTCCAGGCTGAACAGATGAGTTTTTGATGAACACAGTCTTTTACTTCGCAATTTAAACCCATCTAGCAGATCCACCAATCTGCCTGAGTTTATGTTCCATATAATTCATGCTATTAGAGCGGACTTATTAAAGAAGAGTAGAGCAGAAAAACATCAGAACACACGCACAAAGAAAGTGGACCCAGCTCCATTACACAAAAAAAAAATCCATTACTCCGTTTATCCAAAATGTTTTTGGACTTCCAACATTTAGACAAAAGTAGAGATAGGCCGATCTGTGTTTTGGGGCAGACACCAATCACTAATATCGATTACTAATTGAGTTTCAGCTTGATGTGTCTTTAGCAGCACTGCTGAGGTAAATTAATGATTAAAACAGCAATTTTAAGGTTAATGTTTTACTAAAATAGCACTGCTGAATAAATGCATGATTAAAATAGCAATTTTCAGGTAAATGTTATACTAAAATAGTACTGCTTAAGTCAATGCCTGATTAGAATAGCACTTCTGTGGCAAATGTTTGACTAAAATAGCGCTGCTGAAGTAAATGTCTGATTAGAATGGCAATTCACAGGTAAATGCATGATCAGAATAGCGCTTCTGAGGTAAATGTTTGACGAAAATAGCACTGCTGAGGTAATTGACTAAAATAGCACTGCTCAGGTAAATTTTTAACTAAAATAGCACTGCTCAAATGAATGCATGATTAGAATAGCACGTTGGAGGCAAATGTTTGACTAAAATAGCACTTCTGAGGTAAATGCATGATTAGAATAGCACTGCATAAGTAAATTCATAATTACAATAGCACTTTTGAGGTAAATGTTTGACTAAATTAGCATTGTAGATGTAAATGTCTGATTAGAATAGCAATTCTGAGGTAAATGTCTGACTAAAACAGCATTACTGAGGTAAATGCATAGTTACAATAGCAATTCTGACGGAAATGACTGACTAAAACAGCACTGCTGAGGCAAATGCATGAAAAGAATAGCACTTTAATTGACACCATAAATATAAATATATTTGCATTTTACATTTCTTACATTCATTCTTTTTTCCATGTAAATATACACCATAAAAATGTAAGAAGAACAAGTGCAATTATCGCAGTTAAATCACAGAATATTGTTGTGATTTACTAGATTAAATATTTCTAGCGATTGACACCACTACTTTTTATTTATTCTGTTGTGGAAAGTGGCAAAATTAGGAGGGTAACCGAGGTCAGGTGCTTCAAGCATAAAAAAGTCTGGGCTTCACCACACAGCAGGAAGTGAGCCAGCCTCAAAAAAATAAAAAAGAAGATTACAGAAATGTATCAGAGCTGTGCAGACTGGAATGAGTTACAAATCCATTTCTAAAGAGTTTGGCCTTCATCACTCCACTGTGAAGCAGATGATCCACAAATGGTGGAAATTCAGCAGCACTGTTCCCGTCACTGCTGTCCCCAAGAGCACCCATCTATCAAAATAACTGCAAGGCCAGAGAGAACACTGTTATAGAAATCCACAAAAAAGAAACTGAAGGCTCTTTAGACAGAGTTCTGCAGTCCATCCTTAGACCCAAACTGAATAAAAACAGTGTGCAGGACTGCAAAAACCGTCACTGCTGCCAAAATTCTGTTCCTATAATTACAATATTTCTATGACTGTTTAGCATCATCCTTACAAAATTAATATCATGTACTAGTGCTGCACGATATTTTGCTTAAGCATCATCATTGCGCTGTGCGCATGCACAATAGTTGCATCGCAAGATGTGCAATGTTGCATGTTGCAATGTTTTGTATCATGAGAGAAGTAGTAATAGATACTAGGGGTGCAGGCAAAAATCGATTCGAGCTTGAATCGCGAACATTGAACGATTCAGAATCGATTCTCATTTTCAAAAAAATCTATTTTTTTGGGGTAAAGCTACTGTCGCAGTTTAAAAAGCTCCGCGGCACAGTTTAAAAAGCTCCGCGGCACAGTTTAAAAAGCTCCGCGGTAAAGTTTAAAAAGCTCCGGGGTACAGTTTAAAAAGCGCGAGGCACAGTTTAAAAAGCTCCGCGGCACAGTTTAAAAAGCTCCGCGGCACAGTTTAAAAAGCTCCGCGGCAGTTTAAAAAGCTCCGCGGCACAGTTTAAAAAGCTCCGCGGCACAGTTTAAAAAGCTCCGCGATACAGTTTAAAAAGCTCCGCGACACAGTTTAAAAAGCTCCGCGGCACAGTTTAAAAAGCTCCGCGGCAAAGTTTAAAAAGCTCCGCGGTACAGTTTAAAAAGCTCCGCGGCACAGTTTAAAAAGCTCCGCGGCACAGTTTAAAAAGCTCCGCGGCACAGTTTAAAAAGCTCCGGGGTACAGCTAAAAAGCTCCGTGGCACAGTTTAAAAGCTCCGCGGCACAGTTTAAAAAGCTCCGCGGCACAGTTTAAAAAGCTCCGCGGCACAGTTTAAAAAGCTCCGTGGCACAGTTAAAAAGCTCCGTGGCACAGTTTAAAAGCTCCGTGGCACAGTTTAAAAGCTCCGTGGCACAGTTTAAAAGCTCCGTGGCACAGTTTAAAAAGCTCTGCGGTACAGTTTAAAGAGCTCCGTGGCACAGTTTAAAAGCTCCGCGCGTCAGTGCGCAACAGAGGGGTGTGCATGCTAAAATCTAGTGTATTTAGCATCTTCTCTGCTTGTTACGTAATTATAGCCTATCTTGTTCCACTCTCGACCTTGTGACTGTGTTACAGTGTTTTCCAGTTTTAACAATGTCTTATTTTAGAATAGAAATTCAGGGTTAGTTAACCATGCTAGAAATTAGCCATTCATTATTGTGGCACTGTCACTATGTTGCAAAAAGATTAAATACAGTAAGGAACCTAAGTTTATTGTTTTAAATAAATTTTCTATTTGTTTACATTGTCCTTTCATCTTTTTGTCTTCTCACATGATTTAAACAAAATTTATAGGCGATTTGATTTGAAAAATCGTTACAGAATCGAAAATCGTTTTTGAATCGAATCGTGACCCCAAAAATCGGAATCGAATCGAATCTCCAGACACTGAGAGATTCGCACCCCTAATAGATACACAGTGTTGTAATTTTTCAAGTGAACAGTGCTGTCTCTGTGTCTGTGTAAGTAACAGGCTGCTGCTGCCTAAGAAGCACAAATGGGAAGGGGATTAATGGGCATAAACACAAGGTGATGGCCTCCACATGGCTGGGCACATGCTTGTAAACGCAGCAGCAGACGCAGCACAGCAAAAAGCTGTGCACCTCAGTCCAGCACAGTTTTGCACAGATATTTTCAGTTGCAGACGAAATCACACTTTTAATCCAAGAAAAACGATTTTAGAAGGCTGTTTAAATGCATGATTAATGGACCGATTACTGTTATTTTGCTTTTTCCTCGAGTTTTGAGTACTGGGCTTACTCTAAAGCACTGACTCAGCTCTCAGTCAGTCAGGATTTTTAACGCGAGACAGCGTGCCGGTAGGGGCAGGGTCGGTGACTTTACAGGTCCTGCATTGTTGAATATCATGATATATATTTTGTTGAAAAAGAAAACAGAGGAAGAAAAAAAAACAAAAAAAATATTGCAATGCCATGTCATCATGTACATTTTTATGTAATTAAATTGCAAAGCTTTTTATGTAGCCATTTTACATATCTTACATTTTAAATATATCAATATTCCTAAAATACTGCCCAGCGTTAAGCCGAATTTTCACAACCATATAGGAACACCTTAGCAACCAACTGCAATTTAATAGCAACACCTTAGCAACAACCTTGCAACGCCTTAGCAACCAACTACAATATTATAGCAACACGTTTACAACCTTCTACCATGTCAAAGCAACACCTTAGCAATCAACTATTATATATTAGTAACACCTTAGCAACAACCTTGCAATGCCTTAGCAACCAACTACAATATTATAGTAACACCTTTATAACCTTCTACATCTCATAGCAACGCCTTAGCAACCAACTACAATATTATAGTAACACCTTTATAACCTTCTACATGTCATAGCAACGCCTTAGCAAACAACTACAATATTATAGTAACACCGTTATAACCTTCTACATGTCATAGCAACGCCTTAGCAACCAACTACAATATTATAGCAAAACGTTTACAACCTTCTACCATGTCAAAGCCACACCTTAGCAACCAACTATTATATATTAGTAACACCTTAGCAACAATCTTGCAACACCTTAGTAACCAACTACAGTATTTTAGCACCTTTACAAACTACTACCATGTCATAGCAACACCTTAGCAACCGACTACCATATCATAGTAACACCTTAGCAACAACATTGCTACACCTTAAAAACCGACTACAATATTTTAGCACCTTTGCAAACTATTACCATGTCATAGCAACCGACTACCATATAATAGTAACTCCTTAGCAACAACCTTGCTACATCTTAGCAACCAACTACAATTTCATAGCAACACTTTACTTTTACTACCAAGTTTGCTTGGAAAGGTTAATCGTAATCAATCTGTATCGGCAGACAGATATCGGCCCATCTCTAATTACAATAAACATACATATAAACATACAAATACCAGTATCATTCATACTAAAGAGCTAATTATTGGCTACTGTATCGTTCAATGTATTGACCCAGAAGCTGTACATCAGTGAACCCCTCCTCTATAGTCTGTATAATCTGGCTCAGCGTAATCGAGGTACTCACAATCTGGGGATGATGTTACCAGCATACTGAACCAGCTCATACAGGTCAGCCACCTTACGACCTTTAGCGAACTCATCAGTCAGGTAGACCTCCAGGTAGTGCAGCTCATCAGAAATGGCCATGTCTGTGAAGAGAGTAGAAAAGTACTGAATCAGGACACAGAATCACACAGAGAAAGAAAATAAAATAAATCTAGTTCATAAACAGAGGACTGGTGCCCTATAACTGTTTATCCACACACTGGCAGCCACTTTGTGACTCTCAATCTCTAAACTCGAGAATTTTATTGAACTGAATAAAGATGTAGTGATTTCTGCCTAGGGCTGGGTATCAAAATTGAATACCAAAAAGGCCCAGACGAAAATGTCTCTGTACTTCAGAGATGTGAAAGGTCTAAAAGAATTCAGTGCCTGTTTTCTATGTGCATAAACTTGCCGTCTCTTGCTCACTCACTAATGATGTCTTTCTCTTGTGCCAAGCTCAGACTACAAGACATTTTTGTCCCTCACAATGTTCACTATGTCAGATTAACAGTTATTTTCGCTTTACGTCGTTCACGTTAGTCATCGACCAATCATCGTCCACGTCCTCGCGTGAGTTTGTACGTCATCGCAGGGGAGAAGCATAGAATCTGAGAATCACGGCTACAGAAGCCCTTTGCGTGATGGAAGCGCTTTTGTGCTGCACACTAAGAAAAGTAAGTACAGATTTGTACCTAAAAGAGTATAAAGCTTGTCTCTGGGGCTGTACCTTATATTGAGGTACAAAAAAGTACCTTTCAGTGAAAGTCCTTTTTTGTACCCATATTTTTGTGCCAGTAAAGATTATAAAGATTATAAACATTATCATCAACTAAATATATATTGTTTATTTGTGCAGTGATACAGAATACTGAATGTACCTTTTGGCTGCAGGTTAAATGGTACAAATCTGTACTTATTGCTGTTAGAAAACACTTTGTACTTCAAAGGGAACAAATCTGACCCTGTAAAGACCAATATTGTACCTTTGATGGTACAATTATAAAGAATGAGCCTTTGAGTACAAAAAAGTACTTATATCGTACTTCTGAGTGTGAAGAAATAAAAAAAAAGGAGGGAAAAGCAACTGTGGGCTCCTGGGTTCCTGGGTTGTGACCCAAATGGACATTACATGCTTTGTGTACTCCAGAGAGAACTTAAGGTATGGTAAAGATGTAGCTACTTAGGCTTCAGTGCCTGTAAACAGAATATTTAATGGATGAAGTAGATTATTAGATGATTATTAGACTGTTCTTCTGTTTCTCTGGTCCAGAGAACTGCAGGAGCACCGTCCTGCGTTCTTTTCCCATGTTTACATCTGTGCGCCACAGAACGCTCTGTCTTCCTATTGGCCAAAGTCAGGGGTCAGGGGTCAGGGAGCACGTCGTGGAGCATGTCAAAGTAGGCGATAAAATACCAAAAATTCTAGTCTTTCCGTCTGACTCTCTGATGGCGTCGCTCACATCATATAGACCACTGAAGTCGTGCGTCATTCTGTAGTGCTCGTACGGCTTCCGTGTCTAAGCGTTTTTTCCCTATGAGAAAAATGAATGGCGTTTTTAAAAACCCACCTCGGTCACATTCTGCAGTAAACAAATCTGTTCAGACCCCTGTATGTTTTATTCTGTCTACATTTCACTCCTGAACATCACTGGATCCTCTGAATTTCGAGATCGTTTAAGGGTCGTAATGAGAAAAATGCTAACTTTAAGCTAATGCTACAGCGGAGTGAACTGAACTCCCGGCGCCGCTGCAGAGATTAGCAGGGGACTGTTTTCGGCGCAACACCAGAGAACTCCAGCCGTCAGTTAGGAGCATTTTACACACAGCTGAGCCTAATAATGAACTAACTGCGCTTACTGAGGAGAGCTGAGAGCATCACAGCATAAAATCACTAAAACAGATCAGTGATACTCCAGAACCATCTGTACCACGTTTTAACATTTACCCTCTTTACTATGCAGTGAAATAAATTGGTGTTTCTGGTTGGTTGTCGCCTCAGTGAGGGCAGGTAGTTAGTTGATTAGTTGATTATTTGGGTCCGGTGTTGTAATTAGTAAACTAATGACCGTAATTAAATACTAAACCTGCAGGGAAGCGCTGATCCTGAACTGAGAGACACTTTCTCTTATTATCTGCTTTTTAAAGCTCTAACACAGACCACACTGCTCAACATCACACTGCTCAACATCACACTGCTCAACATCACACTGCTCAACATCACACTGCTCAACATCACACTGCTCAACATCACACTGCTCAACATTACTGAAAGAGTTTTCACCTGATTAATTGCTTTAATGATCCCCTGTGAAGAAGCATAATAATCCAAAACGCTTTCTGATGGGAGTTCACTGGTGTTGCGCAGAATCCAGTCCGGGGTCATTTCCATCTGATGTGCTGTGACGTCAGTTAAGCATTAGCTTAAAGTTAGCATTTTTCGGATTACTCCCCTTAAACGATCTCGAAATTCAGAGGGTCCAGTGATGTTTAGGAGGTAAATGTACACAGAATAAAACGTACAGGGTTCTGAAGATATTTATTTAACACAGAATGTGACAGAGGCCAGTTTTTGAAAAGCCCATTCAAATCCCGTATTGACTTGAACCGCTTAGACACGGAACCCCAAAGGAACCCCAAATATGGGCATAAACAACATGGTGCCGACTACAAAATGACGACACAACTTCAGTGGTCTATTACTGATCTTTGACTGCGTCACGCTACACGGACCTTTGTCGCTCGCGACACTGAAATTCGGATCCGACGCACGCAATGTGTCGGCGCCGACAAAATCGGGTCAAAATCGAGTAGTCTGAACCGAGCATTGTCTCACCCTCTCTCACTCGCTCGCTCTGTCTCTTGCTAACTTGCGCTCTCTCTCTCTCACTCACGCTGTCTTTCTCTCCTCGTGCTCTCTCTCAACCTCTTTCACAAGACAACACCTCACAGCTTACACAGGGTGTGTGGGCGTTCCCAGGCTTATAACTGAGGTAACAATAGGAATACTTTGCATACTGCTATCCCATACTGCTATGACTTTTGGCATGCATATACGTCATCACTGTCGTCGAGAGGTCCAGCGGTCTAAAGAGCTGCCACTATGAGCGGAAGGTCGCAGGACATGTGTTGGAGGAGGCATGTGCTCGCCCACACCCCCCTAGGGTCGCAGGCGCCACTGTTGATGGACGCAGAAAGGGGTGGGACAATTTCATAGCCAAATTGGGAGAAAAATGGGAAAAATCAGAAAAAGAAAACAGGCAGATTTACAATGCCAGTGTCAAACAAATGCTGATACACTGCTTTGTATAAAGAAAAACAGATACGTACAGAGTTCATAGTAGCTCTTGGGAGAGAGCATGGAGGTCCGGAGCTCCCCCAGCATGTTCGAGGCATGTTTCAGTGCGTCCATCAGCTTGTTCTTGTCCTGAAACCACAGAGATTCCACTGAGCTTCGGAAAAGCAATCCAGAAGAAAGACATGCAGAGAGCTGAAAAACGTTCCTAAAGTAATGGCTGATTAGGTATAATAGCAACCCTGGAAAAGTTATTTTCATACAGTAATGCAGGAGTGACTTCCCATCAGCCCAGCTTATTAAAATTCTGATCACTGCTGTAATAGGAAGGTTAGACAATAACGTCCACGCATTCTTTTACATTCTATTATATGTGAATTCTTTTCCATTTCAATGTAATTAAAGCTATTAAAGTAGAAAATGAACTGACACTGTATTTCACATCCTGCCAAGGCTTTCAGACAGGGGGTCACTCTTAGCATCGGTGGGACGCAGTTCATTGTACTTCACTTTACCCTTATTAGTGTGTGTGTGAGCGCCCCCAACATACAGAGCACTTTACTTTTTTTTCCCTTTTCTCTTACTGCGGTTAAGTGAGGTGCTCCTGCAGACGGTTCAGGTCTGAGAAATAGCTTTTGGGTAAGGGATGCTCTGTTGTTAGAGCATGGGATTATTAATTGCTAAATTAATAATTAATTAATTAATTATTAATTAATTGCTAAATTTACTCCGGGATCAATAAAGTATCTATCTATCTATCTATCTATCTATCTATCTATCTATCTATCTATCTATCTATCTATCTATCTATCTATCTATCTATCTATCTATCTATCTATCTATCTATCTAATGACAGGGTTGTGGGTTCGATACTCGAGCAGAGCCATTAACCCTAACTGCTTTTTTTATTTTTTATTAATTGTGTCTTTAATTGTATATATATACAGTGAGTCCAAGAAGTATTTGATCCCTTGCTGATTTTCTTTGTTGGCCCACTAATAAAGACATGATCATTCTATACTTTTAATGGTAGATGTATTCTTACATGGAGAGACAGAATATTAAAAAGAAAATCCAGAAAATAAATCTAATTAATATATATTAATTGATTTGTATTTCATGGAGTGAAATAAGTATTTGATCCCTTAGTATTCATTAGCAGTTCTGGCTTTTACAGACCAGTTAGACACTCCCAATCAACTTGTTACCTGACCTGAAGCCAATTGTTCTCACTAATCACTTGTGTGAAAAACACCTGTCCACAGAATCAGACAGATCACACAGATTTCAAGTCTCCAACATGGGTAAAACCAAAGAGCTGTCACAGGACCTCAGAGTCAGAATTGTTGACCTTCACAAAGCTGGAATGGGCTACAAAAAGATTAGTAAGGTGTTGGATGTGAAAGTAACAACTATTGGTGCAATTATCAGAAAGTTTAAAGAGTATAACATGACAATCAACAGACCTCGGCCCGGTGCTCCAAAGAAGATTTCGCCTCGTGGGGTGACAATGATGCTGAGAACGGTCAGAAATCGTCCTGCAACCACTCGGCAGGAGTTAGCAAATGACCTGAAGGCAGCTGGGACCACAGTTTGCAAGGAAACAATTGGCAACACTTTGCGCAACAATGGATTCACATCCTGCAGTGTCCGAAAGGTACCCCTGCTGAAGAGAGCACATGTGGAGGCGCGCCTCAAGTATGCCAATGATCATTTGAAACATGAACCAAGTTATTGGGAGAAGGTTTTGTGGTCAGACGAGACCAAAATTGAACTTTTTGGCCTCAACTCCACCCGCCATGTGTGGAGGAAGAAAAATGCTGCCTATGACCCCAAGAACACTGTGCCCACCGTCAAGCATGGAGGTGGAAGCATAATGTTTTGGGGGTGTTTCTCTGCCAAGGGTACAGGGCTACTTCACCGCATCACTGGGAAGATGGATGGAGCCATGTACCGCACAATCCTGAGGGACAACCTCCTCCCCTCTGCCAGGGATCTGAAAATGGGCCGTGGTTGGGTCTTCCAACATGATAACGACCCTAAACATACAGCAAAGGCAACAAAGGATTGGCTCAAGAAAAATCACATTAAGGTCATGGAGTGGCCCAGCCAGTCTCCAGACCTCAATCCGATCGAAAATCTATGGAGGGAGCTGAAGGTCAGAGTTGCCAAGCGACAGCCCACCAACCTTCATGATTTAGAGAGGATCTGCAAAGAAGAGTGGGCCAAAATTCCCCCTGGTGTGTGTACTAAACTTGTGGTTAACTACAACAAACGTCTCACCGCTGTGCTTGCAAACAAAGGCTTTGCCACTAAGTATTGAGTGTGCTTGGCAAGAGGGATCAAATACTTATTTTCCTTATTGAAATACAAATTAATTAAAATATATTCTTTAAAATTATATTCTGGATTGTTGTCTTGATATTCTGTCTCTCCATGTTAGAATATATCTACCATTAAAAGTGCAGAAGGATAGTGTCTTTATTAGTGGGCAAACAAAGAAAATCAGCAAGGGATCAAATACTTCTTGGACTCACTGTATATATATATATATATATATATATATATATATATATTCCAGCTTTTAATTAGAGGTGTGCCATATCGTGTCATACTCAATAATATCGCCAACATGTTTGAATATGGTGAACGATATTAAACCCTATGTGTGGTGCCATATCACCAAACCCTAATTATCACATCAGGGTGCTTTTTTTTTTTTTTTAGCAAAAGAAAAATTCACATTCTGTTCTCATTTCCCATTATATATCTACTAGAGACAGATATGTCCAGTATCATTTATTTTACTTTAATGCTGGATATATGTGTCACACCTTAGCCCATGTCTGTCTTGTGTTTTCCCCCAATTGGTCCCTTGTGCTCCTGTCATGTGTTCCCAGCCTTGTGCTACTGTTGTGTTTTGGTCCCTGTCTGCGCCCTAGCCCCGCCCTAGCCATTAGTGTTGTCACCTTGTGTCTTGTTTGTAACCCCGCCCCCTCATTACCGGCCCTCACCTTCCTTGTGTATAAATAGCCCTTTGTATGAGTGTTTCTTGTCGAGTCTTTAGTATCTTTGTCCTCTGTATGTACGTATATGTATTGGATTTTTAGCTTGTGTTTGTTGAATCTGTTTCTTGAATCCAGGTCTGTTTTGTTAAGTAAGTGTGCCCAGTTTGTTAAGTTTGTATTTTTAGTGTTATTCTAGGTATCTAGTTCTTATTTGTTTAGTTAAGCTTAGTTTATTTCTTGTCTTTGTTTGTTTATCTTCCAAGTTTTGTTTTCTCAGTTTTTTGCATTGTTTGTGTTTGTTTTCTGTTTTAATTTTATTTATTTTGTTGATTAAATATTATATCTGCACTTACGTCCACCCTCTCATTCATGACAATATGAAGATATATAGAGTGCATTATTAGTATTATGACATTCTGGATCATTGACTTCTTGTATTTTTTTTTAATATCTCAGTTAGGGGTGACCCATATCATATTGTATGCAATAATAAAATGCAATTTTCATTTTGTTGGAGGGTTGTCTTGAATTTTTTTTTTTTAAATAAGTGTTTTGTCATATCATCAAGAGTATCGTCTTTGCGAAAAATACAATAAAATATTGTTATATTATTTAAGGGCCATATCGCCCACCCCTACTTTTTATTTTCCCTCTGGTGTGCATTTTCCCCAGAATCGGTCCTGAGTGCAGAATCATTTATTATTTATTATTTAGCACAAGTGATAAAACTCCCTAAAAACAGGTGCAAACTAATATAATATTATTAATAATATTAATGCACATATGAATTAATTTGTTGACATGAGAACCAAGGGAATTGTTAGGCTTGCGTTTTTGTTTTTTTTTGTCCCATTGTTGTACCATGTTGTGCTGTACCACACAGCGAGGTGTGGTGTGTCATGGTATGAAGCAAACCGTGATATTTGTGTAGCTTTAAACCCCAACTAATTACAACATTATTAGAAAAGCTTGATATAAAGTGAAAAAGAGATGTTGTTACAGATTCTACTTTGTTCAACTTTGTTTCTGTTTTTGCAATGAAACAAAACACAATGCATTTACATACTTTTTCAGGTATTTATCAGACACTGAGGCACTGAGACAGGCTTATATTATAATCATGTTATACAGGTATGAGGCTGTAAAATGCTGCACGTGTTCCCGGCTGAAGAATTGAACTCTAGTCTTTTATGAGATACTAAAGTTATAAATAGGCCTGTGGCAATGATTACATTATCGACTTATCATACATGACCTCAATCATTATTTGCCTTGAACTCATCCATTGTCTTTGCTTGTGTGTGAGTGTGCACAAATAAATAACCTTCAGCAATAAATTTTACCCAGTTAAACAATCGCCAAAGCTTCAATAGCGTCTTCTCTATACACAGGTGAAAAGAAAAAAAAAACATACCGGTAATTAATTAAAAGTCTTTTAAAAGGGCATAAATGCTGTATTTTATCATTATATTTACATTATATCAGTGGCACTAAATTGCCTTTAAATGACAATCATAATATTGTTTATCGTAATTATTTCCTGGACAGTATATTGACCAAATATTATTGAACAGGCCCTCATTATAAATACCTTTTTTTGGTTTGGATAGTTTTTTTCCCCCTTTTAAAATTTGTTTTTCATATTTATTCAGGTTACATTCAATTGATAACAACATTATCTATATATAGCTCTGATAAAATTAAGAGAGCACTTCAGTTTCTTATTCAGTTTGTCTAATTTTGCTATTTTTAGGTTTATGTTTGAGTAAAATGAACATGGTTGTTTTATTCTATAAACTACAGACAACATTTCTCCCAAATTCCTAACAAAAATATTGTCATTTAGAGCATTTATTTAGAGCAGAAAATGAGAAATGAATTAAATAACAAAAAAGATGCAGAGCTTTCAGACCTCAAATAATGCAAAGAAAACAAGTTAATAATTTATAAAGTTTTAAGAGTTCAGAAATCAATATTTGGTGGAATAACCCTGTTTTTAATCACAGTTTTCATGCATCTTGGCATCATGTTCTCCTCCAAGAAACTTATCATTTTTGTCTATTACAAACAGCATTACTTGAAAGTTCTTTAAAAAAGGCCATAAATGCTGTATTTAATCAGTATATTAACATTATATCAGTGGCACTAAATTGCCTTTAAATGACAATCATAATATTGTTTATCATAATTATTTCCTGGACAGTGTATTGACCAAAATTATAATGGACAGGCCTTTATTAGAAGTACCATTTTTTTAAAACATTGAACATATGGCTCTAAGAGTAAAAGGTCATTTAAATAAAATCTCTCTCTCAAAGTCAAAGAAACACAAACAGCCTTAAGGGACAGAAAGATTGGAATGCAGTAATGTAGGAATTAATTACGAGGGTGTTTGGTACACACACCCACACAACCGTTATAAACCAACACCAAAGTGATCAGAGAAAGGCACAGTTCTCTCTGTCTAAACAGCGGCCTGTAGGTTTAGATTTGGATCAGTTTATCAGAGGGAAGTCTATAATCTATTTAGTTCTCATTGCTCACATCAGGACAGCAAAACAACACCAGAGGGGGCCCACAGGTTGAATTTTGTTGCCACAAGATCACATTTAATAAAAGTATTGTGTTTTTCAATATACAAATCATATAAATTATTCATAAAAAAAATCTATTTTAATCAGTAGTTATTATATAAAGATTGAGGTCTTATATAGGACTGCAACCATAGCTATTTTTAGTTTGGACACAGACTGCCCCAGAGATAACTTTGATAAACAATATTGTCTCCTGATTAACATCTCAACTCAAACATCATGAATAATACAATTACACTCTTAAGGGGGGTGTAATTGAAATATTAGAAATAATGTTTTTTTTTTGTTTTTTTAAAGGGAAATACAGCTCAAGAAAAAAATAATAGATCACTTAAAAATGATGAGTTTCTTTAATTTTATCAAATTCGAAAAGCTCTGGAATATAATCAAGAGGAAGATGGATGATCACAAGCCATCAAAGCAAACTGAACTGCTTGAATTTTTGCACCAGGAGTAAAGCAGCATAAAGTTATCCAAAAGCAGTGTGTAAGACGGGTGGAGGAGAACATGATGCCAAGATGCATGAAAAAAACTGTGATTAAACCAGGGTTATTCCACCAAATATTGATTTCTGAACTCTTAAAACTTTATGAATATGAACTTGTTTTCTTTGCATTATTTGAGGTCTGAAAGCTCTGAATCTGCATTTTTTGTGTTATTTCAGACATTCCTCATTTTCTGCAAATAAATGCTCTAAATGAGAATATTTTTATTAGGAATTTGGGAGAAATGTTGTCTGTAGTTTATAGAAAAACACAACCATGTTCATTTTACTCAAACATAAACCTATAGATAACATAATCAGAGAAACTGATTCAGAAACTGAAGTGCTTTTTTAATTTAATTTAATTGGATTTTCCAGCGGTAACATCCTTTTTATTAATCATTAGTCAAAGTTAATTTATGGGGGGGGGGGGTTAGACTTTCACAAAGGGCTAGATTGGTTTGGATATTTGCTTCCCTTAGTAAATGAAATCCACATTAAAAAAATGCTTTTTATATTTACTCTGGTTATATTTGTTTGGTATTAAAGTTATTTGTATTTTGTATTACAAAAATGCAAAAACAAAAGAACTCTGAAAGTGGCGAATACTTTTTCACACCAATGCACATGCAATATGAATTTGGAGCTTTATAAATGTATGTACACTTAGTTGCACTGTACTACCCATCTGCCACCACTGTTGCAATCATCAAGATTAATAACCTTGAGTCACTGAAACATGCTTTTTCTTGGCTTTTTTTTTTTTTTTTTTAGATGCTTGATGAGGTCGTTTCCTTCTCATGGTGAAACCACAGTTTAAACTCTGGTCATGTGACAAGTTACACCACATGTTACACTACACACACTTTGAGAGCCTTATAACTGAAAATGTTTTCAATGGTCACTACTGTGACCCATGGGATTAAATTAATAGGTTAATAGGACACTCATGATCCGAAAGAATAAAACACACCATCATATGTACAAAACATGTGTAAAATGAAACTTTACTTTATATTTTTATACAAACAAAGCAGTTTAGATTAACACAGGGTTTACCACAACACAAAATGAACCTAGGTCTCACACCAATCTTTACAACTAAACTATTCATTAAAAATCAATATATTACAATAATAAAGAATTTCAAGTTACAATATTGCGATGCTTATACATTATACTGTACAATTTACTTACATCTCTACTATGCCCTTAATCGCCATTACAACGAGACGAGTAGAGTACAGTGTTTATTGTTCCACTAAGCAGAAAAGTTATTTAGGGCTTGACTCACCAGGCAGCGCTTCATCTGAAATGACTGTACTTTAACCGCCTGGATCGCCTCGTCCAGCAGCTTCTCCTGCTCATCCTGGGGTGACTGATGAGTGGTAGGCTAGCAAAGAGATAACAGGAGTCAGATCAGTGGAGACAGTGAAGAAGAGTTGTAAGAAAACATTATTTTTCTTAATTATCTTAATTGTCATGGATGTGTTTTGAGCGTATCAGGAAATAAACCAGTAAGTGTGCCACTTGCCATTTCCTTTAAGAGCCGGGTGTGCTTTGACCTTGGTGTGTTCGTATCTTAACAGCGCAGCGCTTTTGTGCATCTTAGCAGAGGATACTGACCTAGGAGTGTGCGATAAATATCGTCCACGAAATTATCCGAATTGGTGTGTTAATGACGTGAACGCTGACGTTATCAAGTATGCTAATCACTGAGAAAAAGTTCAGACACAGCCAGCCTCTCAGTCTACTACCCTGGATTTAATTCACAGATTAGGATAATCTTCACTCGCGTGGGGGGAGGTTTGGATAGGAAAGGACGGACATTGCTCAAACAACGGCAATATGTAAATTCTGTAAGAAGGCGGTTGCCATTAAAGACAGCTCGACAATTAACCTGTTTCATCAAAACAGCACACAGAGTATGAGGAGTACGACAAAAAAGGCAGCAGATGGCAAGAAATAACAAATGCAGTCACAAATTACACAATATATATTGTTTACAGTGGGTTATTGGTTTACAAATGCAAGAAAAAGTTTTTTTTTTTTGTAAATGTGCAATACATATTGTTTATAGTTTTATATGTATGCTGCAGAAATCACCAAACAGCAAACACATTGATCAGGTTATTACAATTTAAATAGCCAGTTTCTATAGTTTAGTTTTGTGTTATTTGTGTCAGGTAAATGAATGGCCTTAAATTGTTTACAATATTATAATTTGTAAACATTTATTTTAATATTATTTTAGTTCAAGTTAGCACAATATAAGGCTTTTACAAACACATTTATGAATAATGCAAAATATTGTTTAATATCGGTATCGGCATCTTTTTTTTTTCTTCTTCCAATATCGCACACTCCTATACTGACCTGCGCTTTTCATGGCAATTTTCAGAAATAGCAAATGTTAATTTATTCTGTTTATTGCTGAGGTAAATGCTAGCTTTGTGTGCTGAACGCATGCCTCATGCACGCCGCACATGCTCACTATGGGGGGGGGGTGACCATTTAAATGGCCTGGGGGAAATATGTAACAGCCAGTATTTAGTAATGTGTACCCTGTTCCTTTAAGAGCACACAATGAGAGGGTGCTTTTCCTGGCGGGGGTGCTGAATTCGGCATCATAGTAGTGCTGAAATCTGCAACATGGCATAAAAAAGAACCCCATCTCGGCAGTGTGTATGCACCATCTTCTTGATAAAAGCGAAGATAATCTGCTTTAATCCACTCCAGAGAGGGGGTGCTTTTCCTGTCAGGGGTGCTGAATTCGGCACAACAAAAGTTCCTGTGAACCTTCAAAGAACCGCTCGTGTTTCCACGTTTCCTTCTTTTGGCCACTCGCATCACAGGTTCGCTGGTTCCAGACCACCAAGATTATGAGGCCAGAACGGCACAGATTTTTTTGGGCAGAGAGCCTGTGATTTTGCAGGGAAAAAGCACAGAACCGTTCTACGTTTCTGCGAGGCTGGTAGAAAAGCGCCCAGATATCGCTTCTCCACCAAAAGAACTCTGGTTCCATGTCTGTCCGAGTGTCCGGTGATGTGCTCCATATCTCTCTTTCAGGGTCGGAGCTGGAAGTCTAAACCGAGACCAGCTCCAGAGCGTTACAACTGGACACAGACAGAAAAAAATCTGCGTGTTGGGTGGGGCAGATTACAGTGGAAGTTGGGGTCAAACTTCGTGGCCTTATTAACTTGAGTTAAAAAATAATAATAACGCGTTACTGATTTATAATTAAATCACGTGTGTTAACACACTAACGTTGAGAAAAAAAATATGTCAGCAAGTACCTGTTGGAACTAAATTTATTTCTAATACCATTGTGCATAGTTTTTTTTTTAATTGCTCTAATACAGGGGTGTCCAAACTACAGCCCGCGGGCCATTTGTGGCCCGTTTCCTTTTTTGGAGTGGAGTGGAGTGTTTCATTATTTGTTTTATTACAGAGTGTTACCCATGACTTCAAATATATTTCTCCTTCTGGCCCCCAACAAAAAAAAAGTTTGGACACCCCTGCTCTAATATGAAAATATTACAGCAAATTTGACAATATTGCCTCATGGCTTAATTAACTCATGTTAAAAAAATATAATAACATGTTACTGATTTCAAATTATTCGCAAGGGTTAACATCTTAATGTTGACAACCTTAATAAATATACCCCAGCAAGTATCCATTTGAAATCTTGTCAATTTAATTCTGATTTCATCATGCATCCCTACTAGTTATGACAACAGCATATTAATCATGATATGGTAAAATTATGTCTTCCTGCTCTAATATGAAAATATTACAGCAACGTGACAATATTGCCTAATATATCATCCCATCAAATATCAGCCCACATTTAGCTAATGTTACTCTCACTCACTGTTTAGATCTCACTTCATTTACAGTGATGACAGCTGTCCCTACAGAGCTATCATCAGGTTATCACCGTCACTGAGGTCTAGAAGTGAGGTCAGGAATTACAGTGCAATTAAGCATCACATTAACAGCGCAGCGTTGAATACATAACATTAATTTAATTAATTAATTAATTAAAAATCCCTTAAAATCAGGGCAGGGCGAATGGCTGCTAGCTAGTCTAGGTTAACTAACTAGCCTCCAGCAGCTTAGCTCAGTCATACAGTTCAAACCAGCCGACCAACACCTGCTGCACACAATTAAATACAAGCTTAAACTATATATAAACATTATAAATAAACATTAAACACAAGAAATAAGCAAAGAAACGACGCAGAGCTGCAGAACTGGAGCCTGTTAGCTTAGCTTAGCGTAGCCTAGCTTCCTACAGGCCTCAGCAATGGACTGATAGCAGCTAACAAGCTAAGGAGCTAAATTCCACGCAGAAACAGCAGTATTTCACAGCTCAGGGTGAGTTTTTCTGGTGAAGCAGGAGCTGTGAGTGTGTTTAACAGGGTTATATTCACTCTACAGGAGGAATTTCAGTGAATTTAATCAGTTTTACTCACCATGATTATTAAATATCAGCAATCACCGGACGCCTCTAAAAAACGCTCTCTGTCATGTGACTCTCAGCCACGTCGCCGCTGATTGGCTGAACCGCGCACTGTCAGGAGTGAATGCAGCGCAGTTTGAAGTTTATTTATTTAAACTGTAAAAACTCTCCGTTTTCATAACATACCTTTTAATTCCCTTAAACTAAGAAACAACTCCAAAATAACACATTTGTTAAATTTTAACAATAAAAAGAAATGTAGCTTTTACCTCATAATGTTCGTTGTGATATAAAGTAAAGTAAGGTATATTTAAAATATGACATACTAACTAATACTAACTAACTAATAGACACTACATACCACAAACTACATACCCAACAAACCAGCCAGATTTAAAACTGATCACATTGGTGCTGGATTGCCTATGTTCCTGGAAAAGGTTTTGTTTGGTTTAAAATGTATACAGAATAAATACATAAAACTTTACTATATTAATGTAAATTAAATATTTTCAGCATTTTACATTTGTACAGCTTTACCCTGCAAATTCCCTACTTAGTAAATATTCAAAACAATACAATATTTGTTATGAACAGAGCATGTATATATCTATATTTATTTATTGTTTTAATGTGTTTCTCGGAGATTCTTCAAGTCTTCAAGTCTTTCTTCAGGTCTTATCTTCAAGTCCACTGACCACTCATTGACTCTTACAGATAATGTAATGATAAAAACGATCGATTGTTATAAATTTTTTTATTAACTTTTACATTCTTTTAGGTAATATTTAAATGAACAGATGTTTAATAATTTAATAATTCATAATTAATTAAATGCTCATTTATGACATTATCTTTATAACAAATGCCGTCACTGTTTCCTTCATTGATTGACGTCGCGTTTCACCAATCGACGGAAGAGGGGCTTTTTTTTTGTCTTTTTGTTGTTCTTTAATAGTTTTGTTAAAGTATGTAAGATAAAAAAAAAAAAAAAAAAAAATGCTTCTCCAAATTATACTTTTTTATTTATTAATAGTTGCTTAAAGAAAAACGTAATAGATTATTATTGTTGTTGAAAAATGTTTCTTTTAAACTAATGTTAAATATATTAAAATAATTGAATTAGATTAAGTGAACTATTTACATATTTTAAAAAGACTCCGTAATTTCCTAATAATGTTATTTTTTATATTTAAGCTGACTTGTCTATTGACTTGTTTATTATTATTTTTTTTATATATTTACACAACTTTATTTGCAAAAAATTGAAAACAGACACGCGTCACCGGAAACATCAGTGATTGACGTGAGGCTTCACCAATCAACGCGGAAAAAGCGTCGAGATGAACCAATCAGAGCGCATTAGGTCTTCCGGGGCGTCAAATTTCCCGCGAAAACTCGGCTGTGTCTGCTTGAGCTGCTGTTAGAGGAACTCTGAAGATGGATAAAGAACTTTTTAGAAAACTTGCGTCTAAAATGGGGATCAGCTCGGTTAGAGTGTTGAGGTATGTAGTGTTTAACTTGGTTTAGAGCAGAAATGAGTGATATAACGCGCTTGTTGCGTCTGATTGTATTGTTAGAGTGTTTCTAGCTCCCTAACATGGCCAGATCCAGCTCCATACTGGTAGAATAACTTAGATTTTGATCAGCATGGGGACATGTTTTGGTGGGTTTAATGGTTTAGCTGGTTTACAGGCATGATCAGACTGACCTGACCAGTTTAGATAACCAGTATGATTAATTCTGACCAAACTGAAGCCTGGTTAATAGCTGGTTAAGCAGTTAGATAACCAGTATATGTTGTGTTTTCTGTCTAAATAATAAAGATAAACAGCTTCTCAACCACCTTAACCATTAAAAACAAGCTAAACGTCATCTGAAGCTGAATATTTGTTTTTAAGATTTAAGATAAGATTGATTCTGTATTTATTATTGGGTAAATTGCTACTATATTGTTTATATTTTCATACATCCACTGTAAATTTGTGTATTTGTACATAGAGCTGTTTATTATTTTATTTTTTATTTTATTTTATTTTATTTTTGTTCAGGCCCCAAAAGGATTGCTGCTAAATTTCCTTGTACACTGTGCAATGACAATACAATTATCTTATCTTATCTTATCTTATCTTATCTTATCTTATTTTGGACACTGGTTGGGGAGAATTGAACAGTATCTAAGTTAAATTAGATAATTAATACATATATATTGTGTGTGTGTGTGTGTGTGTTTGATTGATCACAGCCAGGCAGAGGAGTACATGCGGTTGTCTCAGGTCAGGTGCACCAGTCTCGGTGGTGCCACAGCTACCAGTAAAGCTATTATTTGCCTGGAACTGGCAGCAACAGCTATGAAGTTCCCCCTGGACAAGGTAAAGTATAGCTTATAATGATTACTGTATACACTATGGGTGGAATCACTGGGCAATCAACAGTAGAAGTATAGATATTAGGGTTTTAAATGCTTAAAATATCAACTCAAGCTTTGTACTCTTTAAGTAAAAGTACTAGAATCAAGTAGGGGTGTGCCATATCATATCGTACACGATAATATCGGCAACATTTTTTAATATCGTGAACGATATAATACCCTAAAAATATCGTGCCATATTACCCACCCCTTATTATTATTATTTTATTTTATTTTTTTAACTGTTTTTAGCAAAAGAAAAATTCACACTGTTCTCATTTTCCATTATATATCTACTAGAGACAGATTATATCTGTCCAGTATCATTTTATATATCCAACTTTTAATCTTGGATAAATGGAGATATTTGGAGTACATTATTAGCATCATGACATTCTGGATCATTGACTTCTATTACAAATCTGATCAAATTCTTGTATTTTTTTAATATCTCAGGTAGTGGTGTGACATATGTCGTTTGCAATAATAAAATAAAATTTTGTTGCAGTAGTGTATTCTTGAAAAGAAAAAAAAAATAAATAATTTATATCGCCAAGAGTATCGTTATCGCGAAAATACCGTTAAATATTGTGTTATTATTTCAGAGCCATATCTCCCACCCATAGATCACAGTATAAACCAATAGGGAGTCAGAATGGTATGTGTTTATACTTCACTACATCCAATTACAATCAGATTCACTCTATCTATAATGAAATAGGAGTAATGAGGCTATTTTTAAAATGTAATGAGTAGAAAGTTCAGATAACTGTGTGGAAATGTAAGGATTAGAAGTGAAAACTTGTATGAAAAATAAATATTTACTCCAGTAAAGTATAGGTAAGCAACATTTGTAATTAAGTAAAATAATAAAGCATTTGTATTTTGTTACTTGACACCTCTGTTTATGATACTTTGACATTACAATACTGTGATTTGCTGATACTTGATAGATCACAGCACAATTCTCTTTGATACTTCAATGCATCTGTTTTAATAAAGAAAAGAAAATACTCCTAAATAAGCAAATGCAAGGAATTATAGATTTATTGGTGATATTTTTGCAAAATCGATGTTTTGTCCCACCCCTATTAGAAAATATGACTGGCTTTCCTTTAGTCAACATGTTTCTATGCCTACCTAAAACTGCCGATCCAGTAAGGAATAGATTTTTCCATGTTTGTATCGGTTATATTTTGTTTTAAGCTTATGGACATTTTGTTCAATAAATGATAAAGTGATGTTTCATATTTACAAAACTATTAATCTAACAAGCATGTTACAATAATTTTGATGTAAAAAAAAAAATTAAATGTTTAATTGCAGGCATTTGAATGGCAGTTAATCATCAGTTAAAACTGCAGGATCCGGACAGCCTTTTATTTTTTTTATTTTATTTTTTGTCTCATTTAGGAGTTTGCCATCAAACTCTCAGGGCTGAATAAGAAAATCTACCAGAGCAGCCTGAAGTCGATGGAGTGCATGCTGGGTCTGCAGTCCAGCGTTGGGCTCAGAGAGCTGGCTGTGCAGTACGGCTGTATGGAGGCAGTGAAGGTGGCGTCTCAGATTCTCCAGAGGTGGGTTGGTATACCGTATTTTTTGCACTATAAGGTGAAATGAAGATCCTCAATTCTGCAGATGTTTGAGTGTATTGTTGTGTAGATGTTGTGATCTCTTCTGCTGTGTGTTTCAGATACGGGGCCAGTCTACCTGCAGCTCAGCAGCAAGACCTGGATCTGTCAAAGCCCCTCTTCACCACAGCTGCTCTCTTCACCGCCTGCAAGTGAGTGTTTCTAAATCTCAGTGCTGTGAGCTCAGTCTAATGATTTGTTTCTGAGAGGGATTAGGTTTTTGTACAGGTGCAAATCAAACAATTAGAATATCAATGTAAAGTTACTTTATTTCAGTAATTAAGTTAAAATGTGAAACTCTGGTTTGAACCCCCCCCCCCCCCCCATTATGCAGCTCTGCTCCCTCCGGGTGGGTAGATGGTGCTCTTTCCCCACTCCACTCCTAGGGTGATGTCTGGAGCACAGGGCGTCTGTGAGCTGATGTATCTAAACCGAGTCGCTGCGCTTTCCTCCAAGCGTTAGCGCTGTGATGCTGCTCGGCAATGCTGCATCAGCAGCAGCTCGAAAAGAAGCGGAGGCATGTGTTAGTCTTCACCATCCTGGTGTGTTGGGGCATTACTAGTGATAGGGGGAGTCCTAATGAGTGGGTTGGGTAATTGGCTGGAGAAAATGGGGAAAAATTAGAAATAAAATTATTTAAAAAAAAAAAAAAGTGAAACTCGTATATTACCGTATTTGTCACACAAAAAGGTGCATTATTATAAGTTTTATTATAAGTATTATATAAGTAAGTGCGCCTCTCAATGAAGGTCTATTTTCTGGTCTATTTTTATACATAAGGCGCACTGAATTATTAATCACATTTTTAGTGACAATAGTAAGGAACAAGGGTGTCGCCAGCAGGACTTGGCACACTGTCAAAAGTACCAGTCTGTCTTATATAATGTATTATGTAATATTGATTTTTGTGTTTTTAATTGGCTGTAAGCTATAATCATTAATAATAAAATAAATAAACATTTAAAATAGATCACTGTGTTATACATCTATATAATGAGTTTCACGTTTTGACCTGAATTACTGAAATAAAGTAACTTTTCAATGATATTTACAGATGCACATGTTTTTTGTACACATACATGCATACCTACATACACACACAATATATAAGGGTCAGAAATTACAGTAGTCATGATACCTCAACTAATTATTAATTGACACTAGTAAAGACATTATTAAACATTGCTAAATTATAATGCTTAAGTATGTTGTAAAAATAATTTAAAATAATGACTTTTTAATCATTATAGTATTAATTACTAATATAGTACTAATTGTTGAGACATTTTCTTGATCGACCTTAATTATAAAGTGTTACCAATATTTTATGAATATCAGGAACTGTACTATACTACTGCATTAAAATCATGTACTATAAACATTAATATAAGAATAAATGTGCCACAATAGTGAAAAATATTTATTGCATGCACATCACCACTATTGTTGCATGTAAAAACTATAGCGCTGTTATGTATGATGCATGTTACGATACGATATGTACTGCCCTTATGCGACAGGTCTAAATTTGATCACTGATGGTATTTTTTTTTTTTTTTATTATTATTATTATTCTTGTGCTCTGTATGTTCAGATTTCAGATAGCTCAGTAAAGTCAGGCTTTGATTGGGTTTAATGAAATCACTGAGCTGCTTTATCTGCTGTGGATGTTCGGCGTTTATTTCATCACCCTGAGGTGTTCCCCCGGGGCCTTCAGGTTTGGGCTCTGCTGTTCTGCGCTCTGATGGCCGAGGAAATTAAAGTAACGTCAGATCTGACATTTGCTTTGAAGGTGCATGAAAATCAGAGCAGACAAGAAGCTGGCGTCGTCTTCCGGAGCCAAGAAGGGCATCTTTGACAGGCTGTGCTCTCAGCTTCAGAAGTTTGGACAGGAGATTTGCAGTGAGTGTGAAAATCCTGATTAATTCTCTGCTGTGATGGATGAGCTAATTAAGAGCGATCTGATGGCCGCCGCAGCGAGCGGGCCGCGTTTTTGCGGAACAAAGGAGGTTTCCAGATAACAAAGATGCTCTAATGCAGGGTGTCAAACACTTTATATAGATCGCAGGATGATTTGAGTCACGCATTATTCTTGGGGTGGTTGCTATGGACACGGAACAATTAGTTATTTGCATGTTTTTCGTAATCTGTGCATCATGCTCTGTCTTGTATGTGAACGGGGGGGGCTTGGGGAAGGTTTGTATTCCTCTCTGCTGAGGCTTTCACGTTTATGCCGAGGAACGTTATCTATTCTTTTATTCTTTTAGAGATGGAGATTGTAGCTCTCCTCTTTCCCCCTGAGGCTGGAGGACGCTGGAGACTCTTATTTTAGAACCAGAACCAAAACCTAGCTCAAACGATCATCTCTTCAGGCGTTCTGGCTTTCTATTACCAGCTTTCCAGCTCCACACAGTCCCCTGTTGCTCCTCTATCTGCTGACACCTCTCTTCTGTTCTTCACTCTCTGCTCCACTTTAAAAAAAGCTTTTCTTAACTTTCACTATTCACTACAGGCTCTCTAAAAACAGGAAACGGATTCAGGGAGAGATGGAGATTTGGAAGATGGAGAGAGAGCTATAGGGAGATCAAAAATTCCATAATGCTTGAGAGAGGGATTTCTCAGGGGGCCAGTTGTTTAAATGTAATCTAATCGGATTTTGGTTATCGGATTGGATCAAATCTGAAAAACGGGTTGTTTAAAAGGGAAAGATTGATCCAAAAAAACAGGATTACCCTGATCCCAACAAGGGGTAGGATTTCAAGATGGATTTCAGGAAGAAAATGTAGTAAAACTTTTGAAATCAAAGTTTTAAAGTAAAAAAAAAAAGTACATTTGTACAATTTAGTGTATATACTTTTATTCCTATTTTGCACTTGACCTGTGCATTGATAGACATAGGCTACCAATTAAGCCTTTCACTATAGTAAAGTAAAAAATAAAAACAATCTTGACCCCATTAAATAATCCCCCCAAAAGATTTAAATAACAAACAAAAATAATATATTCATTTTTTCATCTACGTCACTGTCATTCATCACTGTATATTAAGGTCATAGAAACATTCATTAGATATGAAGCTGTCAAAAATAATTTTGGACAATTGCAAAGAACACCAGAGTTTGTTCTGGTTCTTCAACAGGCTCAGGTGCATCATGAACATCACAGAGAGGGACATTGCGTCTGGTAGCAACGTTGGGCAGGACAATACATGCAAGTGTTATGTTGCATGCTCCCTGTGGGTCGACTCGCAAATAGTTAAGGCACGCAAAGCGTCTCTTCAGAACTCCATTTAAACGCTCAATTGCTCGTATTGTTTTGCAATAAGCAGTATCTTGTTACTGCAACAAAAGGAGTCTTCAACCCCTGTTGGTTCTTCTATCTGTTTTTTACATAGTAGCTGGTAATCCGGATTAGGTAATCCTGAAAACTGTGTTTCTGGATCAGGTTGATCCAATCCAATATTGCTTTGAAAAACTGACTTAAAAGTAAGACAGATCACCTGATCCTGGATAGCAAAAAATGGGATTACAAAATCTGGATAATTTTGATCCGGATTACATTTGAACAACTGGCCCAGGATCTATAGAGGGAGATCTAGAGGGATATTGAAGGATCTATGAGAGGGAGGGGTAGATAAAAAAAAAATCCTCTAGAGGGATTTAGAAAGTTCTAGATGTATAAAAAGAGATCACATGACCTACTAAAGCAGGATGTTAAGATATCTAAGAACAAAAGAAATGTATGGCAGGTAAAGGATCTACCTAGAAAGATCTAGAAAAGATCATTTAGAGGAATTGAGAGAGATTCTGAAAGATCTAAATGCTTAAAGATTAACAAAAAGGACAAGAGACCTACAAATCTAGAGAGCAGTGATGGTACAGTTACTTTTAAAAAAGTAATCCGATTACTGATTACTGATTACTCCTTTAAAAAGTAACTTAGTTACTTTATGGATTACTTGATTTTAAAAGTAACTAAGTTACTTTACAAGTTACTTTATTAGTTACTTTCAGCAGCTGCAGACACCACCTCCCGCCGCCTTAACATAAACATTATAACCAGTTTTACCAAAACTCCCTTTATTGGAAAATGCATTTTTAACAGCAACAATGTATCTCTAGACATTTAAAGTTGAACTATTTCCTGAAAAAATAAGCTTAAAAATAAACATAACATAAATATTTTTTTTAGTTTTTCTTGAATTCACTTGACATAAATGCTTGTTTTTATAAAAAAATATAAAATAAAGAAAGTCTTTCTTGACCTGACATATTTAACACTGTAAAACTGAACATTGAAGCTGTTGTTCTCTGCAGGGCAGCAAGGAGTGGTTTTATAAAACAGAACCGTGTATATGATCGAGGCCAGGGATCACATATATGCGGACTGCGGTCCGGGTCCGGACCCAGACGTTCTCCAATCCGGGCCCAAACCGATAAACTACTGAGGAGGATTTAATTCTAACAGCGTTCATTTAAAGCTTCAGAACTTCCCTTGTCTTTACGGTATACGCGCTCTGCGGCACAGAAAACTTACAGACCAATCACGTGTGGTGTAAAATCTTCAAACACTCTCCTCAGCCAATCAGATCTGTGCAGACCGCTGCCCTGGCTAGTGAATTGGGACAGTAACGCGTTTGTGACATCACTGCTAGAGAGTCAGGTCAAGTAATCTAGGAATCTATGGAAGTAGGTTGAGGGATCTAGAGAGGCAGGTTAAAGAATCTAATTGGAGTTTAAAAGATTTAGAAAAGCAGGTTAAGGGATCTGTAGATGGAGGAATCAATTGAGAGAGATCAAGGGCTCCTAAATAGAGTTTAAAAGATCTAGAAACTGATTCGAATCCTGGTCATGCAGTTTGCCATCACCTGCCGTAGCCCTGAGGGAACACAATTGGCCATCCCCCGTCACTCCTAGGGTGATGTCGATCAACACAAGGCACCTGTGAGCTGGTGTATGCTGCTTGGCAATGCTGCATTAGCAGCAGTTTCAGAAAAGGTGGAGTCTGACTTCAGTTCCAGAGATGTAGAAATTTGGAGAAGCAGATTAAGAAAAATCTAGAGCACCAGAGAGGCAGACTGACTGGTTGAGAAACAGATTGAGAAATAGAGAAATCTAGAGGCAGTTTGAGAGGTCAGTCACCTCTAGATCTCTTGATTTACAAAGAATGCTCCAATCAGAGTCAAAAGGTTAATTGTTGATGACATCATGAGTGTGAAAAGCTAAGTAATAGGGCTGCACGATATTGGGGGAAAAAAAATTACATTGCATGTTTTTTTTTTTTTTTTTTTTTTTTTCGACTACATATACCGCAATATTAAACAACGCAGGGCCCATGACGTCACCAGCCTCGCCCCCACCCGCTCGCTTGGGTGTCTCACGTCTGGACCAATCAAGAGCTGAGTCAGCGCCAAGCTCTCAAAACCCGAGGAAAACTGCAAAACAACAGTATTCAGCCCTTTTATTCAGGCATTTAAATGTCCTCTTAAAAGGTACATAAGAGCGTTTTTTTTTTTTTTTTTTTCTGGGATTAAAAGTGTGAATTCAGCTGTAACTGGAAATATCTGCTCCGCAAAACTGTGCTGGGCTGACGTGCACTGCTTTCAACACGTGCCCACGTTTACAAGCACGTGCCTAACCATGTGGACGGAGGCCATGCGGTTACCTCGTGTTTACATCAGCCCCCCCCCCCCAAACCCCTGGTGCTCCCCCTCCCAATTGCGCTTCTCAGGCAGCAGCAGCCTCTCACTCACACAGACACAGAGACAGCGCTGTGTATCTACTGCTTGTGTCAAGAATCAAAACATTGACTTAAATCAACATACGTTTGATTTACTTGCCTTAAGTGACATCACACATCCAGTGATGTGACTATTGCGCATGCACACATCAAAATGACAATGCAAAAAACGATATATCGTGCAGCCCCATTCAGTAACGCTCATGAATATCAAAGAGGTAGATTTATTGATCTTGTAAATAACTGTTATTATGGGGAAACCAACCCCAACTAGAGGTGGGCAATATTATATCGTATACAATATATAACGTGACGCAGAAATATCATGATGTTAAAAATCCATATCGTGATAATAGAGGTGTTCTGTCTTAAAAGTAGCCTATTATTTACTGTGAAGCTTTAAGTGTATTTATTGTATAATTGTTTTAGTTTGCAGTTTATATGCATGCACTAAATATTCTGCAATATTTTTTGCTGCATTATATTATTTCATGCTATATAATTTATTTTGCCACATTATGATTATACTGTTATACTATTATACTATATTCCTGAAATTAATTAATTATTTTAGTTTTCCTATATCGGCAATTATATCGTTATCGCAAAAATATTGTGAAATATCTCTGAAATATCGTGATATTATTATATATCGCCCACCCCTAACCCCAACCATGTTAAATCTATAATCACTTATGAAACCATGTTTTTCGCTCTGTCAGGTTCAGCTCCTTCTATGAAGGGACCACCCAAAACAACCCAGAAACGACAGAAGACCCTCACAGAGACGCTACAAGAGACGGAGGAGGGTAAGAAAACGGCTCATTTATCTCAAAAGACCAGACTAATTAAACTCTTCCTAATCTGAACAGCAATTTGGAGATGCTCAAAAATTAATGAATATTAATGAGGGAGCAAAAATAATGAAACTGGGAATTAAGTGTTTATCCTGTACCTCTAAGAGAAGAGTGAAACTGTGGACTTTTAGTAAACTTATTTAGTGTTATGTAATGTGTGTAATGTTTGACACATGAGTGCAAATGCACACACCACAGCTCAGTCTAGTCCCTAGTATCCAGTAGAGCTGTTTAGATAAACGTTAAAAACCGATTGGACCATTCATGATGCCAGCTAAAGGCTAGAGGAGTATAGAACCCTCAGTATTGAGCTGTGGAGCAGTGCAACTCTGTTCTCTGGAATGATGGACAGAGCTCCATGCAATTCATTTTTGCTAATGATGCTCTTGAATGCAATCAAATCCTCACAGCAGTGCTCCTGCAGAATCTGGTAGAAGGCCTTCGCTGAATTATAGAGACCATAAATGGGATGGATCTAATATCTAGACACATTTAGCATTTTTTTTTTTTTTTTTTTTTGCGCAGCATAAGGAGCACCAGATTATAAGGCGCATTATGTGACACCAGTAAGGAACAGGGGTGTTGCTATGTTATCCTTATAATGGTAACACTTTTTATTTTATTTTAAGGAACACAAATTAGGCGATTATTAATGTCTTATTTGCTTAATAAAGCCTTAATTAGACATTTGTAAATTATTTATTCACTACTTATTAGGCTTTATTCTAGTTTAAGTTAAGTTTTTATTGGTGCTTAATTAGGGGTCTGTGATTGATTAAATATTAATTCCGTTTTAGTGACTTATTAAGCTCTTATTAGCTAAATTGTGATGGAGATTGACTTATTAAATGTTTATTTTGTGCATATTAGTCTCTAATTAGTGACGAACAGAACCTCATTTTAGAATATATTACACTTCTTGGTCTATTAGTGACTTATTAACCTCTTATTAACTCTTATTAAACTCCAGCACAGCCATAACCTTTCCAAACTCACATAAATCAAACTGCTGCCAATTGTAATAACACTAATAACATGTAGAATTAGCTAACAATTAATGCTTAATCTAATCTGCTTAACAGGGTGCTAACATAACTGTTTACTGTGCACTATAAGAACTAATACAGCCGTTATTAATCATTTCCACATAACAGACCCCTAATTAAGCACCAATAACACTTACACACAGAATAAAGTCTAATAATAAGTAGTGAATAAATCATTTAAAAATGTCTAAGGATTTTTTAAAGCAAATAATAATAAGACATTAATAAGCGCCTAATTTGTGTTCCTTAAAATAAAGTGTTACCCTTATAATTTAGCAGGTTTTTGGCGGCTAGTTAGTGGGTAATGCTAATGCTGCTCCAGCAGTGCTAGTCATCGTTAGCAGCAGGCTACATGTCGATAGTATTCACCTATGAACGTCGAAAGAGCTAGCACCTAGTGCGATTATCAGCTAATGCTAATGCTGCTCCCGCAGTGCTAACGGAGGTTAACAGCAGGCTACAGGCTTGCTGCGGTTAGCAGCTAATGCTGCTGGAGAACTAAACTGAAACTCCTGTATAACTCTGTGCTTCAGCAGAGTGGCTTAACTGCTCTTTAACACCTGACTGGTAAAATCCATACATAAGGCGCACTGATTATGTTTGGAAAAATAAAAGGATTTTAAGTGCGCCTTATAGTGCAAAAAATACAGCATGTAGGAAAATGCATTGTATGGCGTCCCATGACTTTTGCCACATGTCGTGGAACATAAAGGGCACACTGCATTAATCTGTGGGATATGTATGTAGAGTCTGCAGCATTCAATTTAATTGCATTTTCTGCCCCAGTTACTTAGTCCAAATGGACTGTTCCAGCCAAATGCTGCCAGTCATGCTCATTATTACCCTCTGCACTGTCCACTGTGGGTGGTAACATTTTAGCCTTCTGTGACACATTTCCACGACATGTGATTGAGGAATGTTAAATACCTAGAAAAAAATAATTGGGGAAATAGTTTTTGGTGCAAAGCTCAACGCTTGCTTCAAATATTTTATGTGGCCTTGCCATGAGCACACTGGTCAGTGTTTAGCCTCACTCACAAGATAATACCTCACAGCTTATACTTATACAGGTGTGTGGGTGCCCAGGGTGCCCTCTAAAGAGGTAACGTTTCATGATACAGTAGATATTATTATACAGTCATATGAAAAAGTTTGGGCACCCCTATTAATCTTAATCATTTTTAGTTGTAAATATTTGGGTGTTTGCAACAGCCATTTCAGTTTGATATATCTAATAACTGATGGACACAGTAATATTGAAATGGATTGAAATGAGGTTTAAAAATATTAGAAAGGCAGAGAAGAAGATCGATGCGAAAGAAGCCATTTCTGCAAGCACGCCACAAACAGAGTCTCCTGAGGTATGCTTTTGCAACTGCGACTCTGTTTGTGACATGCTTGCAGAAATGGCTTCTTTCGCATCGATCTTCTTCTCTGCCTTTCTAATATTTTTAAACCTCATTTCAATCCATTTCAATATTACTGTGTCCATCAGTTATTAGATATATCAAACTGAAATGGCTGTTGCAAACACCCAAATATTTACAACTAAAAATGATTAAGATTAATAGGGGTGCCCAAACTTTTTCATATGACTGTAATTACAGCATCGTCAGATAAGCACCCATTTCAGCAGCCCTAGTAGTGTGTGTAGTAGTGCAGGACTGGTCTAATTTGGTGTTTGGACGCCGTGTTCAGGCAGCAGTAGGCTGGAATTACGTTGACAACAGAAAAAGAAAACCCTGTTAGGCCTCAGAAAGCGAAGTTCTCTGTTTCTGAAAGATAAATGGTATTTTTCCAGCAGGAGAGTCAGTCCTGCTCTATTATCTGTCACACAGAACTGAGCAGGAACTGGGGTATGAGGCGGCAAATTGAACTCCGGCTCTCTGTGCTCTTTTAGATGATGGGTTGCCAACATCTCCTAAGCAACAGTGCGAGCAGCAGCTGAGGGACGACGAGGCCGAGGAGGACCCGAGACAGAATTATGAGGAGTGGAAGAGAAAGATCCTGGAGAACGCGATGCGAGCGACGCCCGGAGATTCGTAGGAGCGGAGAACGAACGTCGACGGCGATGGATTTTATTTATTTTATTTTTTGGTGATGCTTTACTGAAGGGTGGCGCTTTTATGAGTTCTTTATACTTAGATGCTACAAATGGTATATAAATATTTGGCAACCAAAATTTATTCAGCTGAAAATGGCCCAAAAAAATCTCTTCAAACAAATAAGTGAAAAGACCCAATAATTTATACAGAACAGGGCTGTGCTGAGATGATTATGTTCAGCGAAGCAATAAAAAAATACATAAAATACATTAGGCTACTTAATTTATAAAATTCTCAACAAAGTGACAAAAAAAACACATCGTCAAAAAGGCATCGTTTTGGCCCGTAATCATCCTTTCATTGTGTTTCAAATAAAAAATAAAAAAGCTTTTTTTTTTTTTTTTTTTTTTTTTTTTACAGTAAGTATCTTACTGCTACTGCATCTCAAAAAATTTGAATATCATTGAAAAGTTACTTTATTTCAGTAACTCAGTTCAAAATGTAAAACTCATATCATATAGATGGATTACACACAGTGATCTATTTTAATCGTATTTTTTTTTTTATTGTTGATAATTTTGTGGCTTACAGCCAATAAAAACCCAAAAATCAGTTTCTTAGAAAATTTGAATATTATATATAAGACCAATTGATACTTTTGGCAGTGTGGGCAGTGTGCCAAATCCTGCTGGAAAATGAAATCTGCATCTCCACTCTTCCTCCAGACTCTGCTCCCTTAATTTTCCAAATGAAATGTAACATTTACTGATGATCAGTGATGGTTTAATGGAGAGACATGTCATCTGCTGGTGTTGATCCACTGTGTTTTATTATCAAGTCTAAAGTCAGTGCAGTTTTGTTTTCCCACAAAATCTTACAGCACTTCATGCTTCCCTCTGCTACTGATGACGTTTATAGAGATGCAGATTTCATTTTCCAGCAGGACTTGGCACACTGCCCACACTGCCAAAAGTACCAATTGATTTTATATAATATGCTTCTTTTCTGAGACACTGATTTTGTTTTTTTTTATTGGCTGTAAGCCATAATCAACAACAATAAAATAAATAAACGCTTAAAATAGATCACTCTGTGTGTAATACATCTATAAAATATGAGTTTCATATAATTTTTTTCATATAATTAATAATAAATTACTGGAATAAAGTAATTTTTGAATGATATTCAGATTTTTTGGGGATGTACCTGTAGAGGAACCACTTATAGTTTTTGTAGCAGTGTTTTTCAGTGTTATTAGTTATTAGACAGCTGACCAGTTTGGTTTTGGTAGATTTACGATGAAATGCCTTATTAATCAGCCTGATCAGTTGATTATGGTGTGTTGGGATCCGGAAGGGCAGGTAAGCTACATTCACATATATCAGGATGTTTAAAAACTGACATTTTGTTTCCTTTCTGTGGCTTTAAAGAGCCCTGTTTTATGATATCAATCGGAGAACCCCTTGTAGTACCCTTTTTTTTTTTTTTTTTAATATAGATATCAAATCTTGTTCTTGCTGGACGTAAAGGAATCAACTTATATTTTATTATATTTATTTAGTTTTGATTGGCTGTGTAATATCAGACCTACCCCAGATTATAGAGTCGTAAGTGTAAAACTAAAATCTGGAATCCAGATTTGAACAACCCTGTTCTACAAAACCCATTGTAGCATTAAAGGTGAACTCTGGTGTAAAATGGACCTTTGTTGTAGTAAAACATGATAAAAAGTACTTTGATGAATAGCACATCTCCGTTCTCCCACAGCGTTCTGAGATCCAGAACTTTTAACTGTTTGTACTTCAGAGACGCTTCAGACTAGGTAACATGGGGCATAATAATTTTACCCCCCAAAAAATATTTTTCCACCGTTATCCAGCAGCTCAAAGTAGCTCCACACCTCTTTGCTAGAATCCGGAGAGCCCTGACTTGATTTAAAATAAGGCATTAATAACTTCAAAAATAAAAATCTACTGTTTCTGCATCTTGGAACGCTGTGGGAAAACGGAGGTGAGCTCTTCATTAAAGATAAGTATTTTATTTTATTTTTTTTATCATGTTTTACTACATTTTAAAAGTCCATTTTACACAGGAATTCTCTCTTTTTAAAGATTTAAAAGGTTTTGATCATACATTTATTTCTTTACCATATTTTATAATACCATAATCCAGTTTCCAGTCTTGGTAGTTTATGGAAATAGTAATAGTAATGGTGATTTTTTTTTTTTTTTTTTTTCTTCGATTGGTGATTTGTTGATGGTTGTGTTTTTCTTCAAGAACACTAAACTGGATTTGAGGTCCAGATTGGGAAATGTCTGTCTGGGTTTTTTTTTTTGTTTGTTTTTTTGTTCTACATCTTAAAAAGAATCCTCTGTAGCAACTTTTTTAAAAAATTTTTTAATTTTTTATTTTTACACTTTACTTTTGCGAGTGTACTTGAGCTGCCCTTCAGTGAAGTATTGGCTTGTATAGTTTTATGCACATGTTTTTTTTATTTTTTATTTTTTTCCTTTTATATAGTTCTGATTATCGTTTTTTTTTTTATATATATATTTTATTTGCTTTATTTTTTTTCTTCCTGCCCTCTAGTGGCTCTAGGTGTCAAATGAAACACTCGCACGTCTGTCGGCGCTAGAGTGTAGGAGCTGTGAGCTGCGCCGCTCTCGCTGCCCACCCCGTTCCCTCTGATTGCATTGAGAGAAATGATATTTTAATGTGTTCCAGATGATTCAGGAGCTCGTCTTCACGCCATTATGTTCCACTCGAAGATGCCTCAGGTTGAATAGCCTGATTATTGCATTGTTTGTTCGCGGCCGTGCCGGATTAGCGCAGAGTAAGGTGCCTTAATCGAGCTCTTCTTCCATTTGACTTTCATTTGCGTGGAGTATCTGGAGGACCGTGTTGATTTGGGGTCGTAATCACAGCAGTTTATGTGCGCTTTGATTTTTTGCAGGTAGCATGTTTACTGTTTTCTGCTGTGAAACTGAAGAAAGCCCTGCTGCACGGTGATTAGTGTTCATGTCATTTTAATAAAAGTAAAAATTACACCCATTGTTGAAGTTCTTATTATGCTGTAATATGCATATATTTTTCTCTTAACAGGAAAACAAAAAAAAAACAGTGTGTCTAAACTTATAATCACTTATTCTTAGAGTGTGTATATATATATACAGCTAATAAACCAAAAATACAGTACTGTTCAAAAACAAACAAAAAAAAACAGGATCAAAGTAGCTCCACACCTCTTTGCTAGAATCCGGAGAGCTCTGACATTTAAAACAAGGCATTAATAACTTAAAAAAGCCACAAAGGACAAGTTGTTCATGTAATCGGATTTTGGTTATCAGATTGGATCAAATCTGAAAAACAGGTTGTTTAAAAGCAAAAGAAGCATTCTGAAATCGGATCAGATCACGTAATCCAATCCTAGTTTGTAAATGGATCAAACCTTCAGTTTCTGTTGTTTAAAACTTTTCAGTAGGATTTGGATAACTTTTGATCCAAAAAAAACAGGATTACCCTGATCCCAACAATCGGTTTCAAGGTGAATTTTAGGAAGAAAATGTAGTAAAACTTTCAAATCAAAGATTTAAAGTAAAAAAAAAAAAAAAAAACATTTGTACAATTTAGTGTATATACTTTTATTCCTATTTTGCACTTGACCTGTTTAACCGTTACAGTGATAAAGTAGACATAGGCTACCAATTAAGCCTTTCACTATAGTAAAGTAAAAATAAAAACAATCTTGACCCCATTAAATAATCCCCCCAAAAGATTTAAATAACAAACAAAAATAATATAGGTAACGCTTTCTTTTACAGTACCCTAAGTTCTAGGTATTAACCAGGTAATAGTGAGGTACAAACTCGGAAGTACTAAGTAATTATTTTTGGTAACAAGATGGTAAGTACCAGGAAAGTATTGCCTAATTACACTGAAATGTCTAGGTATTAACCAGGTAATAGTGAGGTACAAACTCGGAAGTACTAAGTAATTATTTTGGGTAACAAGATGGTAAGTACCAGAAAAGTCTTGCCTAATTACACTGAAATGGAACTAGGTAATAAACAGGTACATGGGTGGTACAAAGTCCAAAGTACTAGGTAATTATGTTGGTTAACAAGATGGTAAGAACCAGACAGTTCAATTTAATTACACTGAAATATCTCACAGGTTCTAGGTAATAACCAGGTAAGTGTGAGGTACTAACCCCAGTAACATGATGATAAGTAACAATATAGTCTCCTTACCCTGAAATATCTCGCAGGTTCTAGGTAATAACCAGGTAAGTGTGAGGTACTAACCCCAGTAACATGATGATAAGTACCAATACTGTTCATTTTAATCAGTCTCTATTTATTTGACTGAGAAATCCCTAAAAATGAATTTAAGGTTTATAGAGTGGAATTCTTCACTAGGAAGACAGCACAGGAATGGAATACTTGGCCATATTTTTAAAGACATTAGAGCATGTTACAAGGTTTAAGGGTGAAAAAGTATACCATAAGAATAAAGTGTTGAATATGTGTATTTACCCCCTTTTTAAACATAATTTGTAGAATAAGGTCTTACATGTTAAATATATATATATATATATATATATATATATATATATATATATATATATATATATTTAACTTATATATATAAATTAAAACTGCTTAAAAATCAGGGTTATTAAAACTACCAAATATTGATTTCTGAAATCTTAAAACATTATTATAGTTGTTTCTAAATTAATATTAACTGCTTTTGTTTGCATTATTTGAGATCTGAAAGCACTAAAGCATCTTTTTCATTATTTTGACCATTTCTCATTTTCTGCTCTAAATTACAATATTTTTATTTAGTATTTGGGAGAAATGTTGTCAGTAGTTTATAGAATAAAATAACAGTATTCATTTTACTCAAACATGTACCTATACATAGTAAGATCAGAGAAATAGAAAATTTGAAGTGGCTTGGAAGGGTCAAGGGGGCGAAGGCAAGCTCCTGCCCGGAAGCTGCTTACCCCAATAAAAGCTGTCCTCAGCTTTCATTGTATATACACTGCTCAAAAAAATAAAGGGAACACTCAAATAACACATCCTAGATCTGAATGAATGAAATATTCTCATTAAATACTTTGTTCTGTACAAAGTTGAATGTGCTGACAACAAAATCACACAAAAATCATCAATGGAAATAAAATTTATTAACCAATGGAGGCCTGGATTTGGAGCCACACACAAAATTAAAGTGAAAAAAACACACTACAGGCTGATCCAACTTTAATGTAATGTTCTTAAAACAAGTCAAAATGAGGCTCAGTATTGTGTGTGGCCTACACGTGCCTGTATGACCTCCCTACAACGCCTGGGCATGCTCCTGATGAGGTGGCGGATGGTCTCCTGAGGGATCTCCTCCCAGACCTGGACTAAAGCATCCGCCAACTCCTGGACAGTCTGTGGTGCAACGTGACGTTGGTGGATGGAGCGAGACATGATGTCCCAGATGTGCTCAATCGGATTCAGGTCTGGGGAACGGGCGGGCCAGTCCATAGCTTCAATGCCTTCATCTTGCAGGAACTGCTGACACACTCCAGCCACATGAGGTCTAGCATTGTCCTGCATTAGGAGGAACCCAGGGCCAACCGCACCAGCATATGGTCTCACAAGGGGTCTGAGGATCTCATCTCGGTACCTAATGGCAGTCAGGCTACCTCTGGTGAGCACATGGAGGGCTGTGCGGCCCTCCAAAAAATGCCACCACACCATTACTGACCCACTGCCAAACCGGTCATGCTGAAGGATGTTGCAGGCAGCAGACCGCTCTCCACGGCGTCTCCAGACTCTGTCACGTCTGTCATGTGCTCAGTGTGAACCTGCTTTCATCTGTGAAGAGCACAAGGCGCCAGTGGCGAATTTGCCAATCCTGGTGTTCTCTGGCAAATGCCAAGCGTCCTGCACGGTGTTGGGCTGTGAGCACAACCCCCATCTGTGGACGTCGGGCCCTCATACCATCCTCATGGAGTCGGTTTCTAACCGTTTGTGCAGACACATGCACATTTGTGGCCTGCTGGAGGTCATTTTGCAGGGCTCTGGCAGTGCTCCTCCTGTTCCTTCTTGCACAAAGGCGGAGGTAGCGGTCCTGCTGCTGGGTTGTTGCCCTCCTACGGCCTCCTCCAAGTCTCCTGGTGTACTGGCCTGTCTCCTGGTAGCGCCTCCAGCCTCTGGACACTACGCTGACAGACACAGCAAACCTTCTTGCCACAGCTCGCATTGATGTGCCATCCTGGATGAGCTGCACTACCTGAGCCACTTGTGTGGGTTGTAGAGTCCTTCTCATGCTACCACGAGTGTGAAAGAACCACCAACATTCAAAAATGACCAAAACATCAGCCAGACAGCATAGGTTCTGAGAAGTGGTCTGTGGTCCCCACCTGCAGAACCACTCCTTTATTGAGTGTGTCTTGCTAATTGCCAATAATTTCCACCTGTTGTCTATTCCATTTGCACAACAGCAGGTGAAATTGATTGTCAATCAGTGTTGCTTCCTAAGTGGACAGTTTAATTTCACAGAAGTTTGATTTACTTGGAGTTATATTGTGTTATTTGAGTGTTCCCTTTATTTTTTTGAGCAGTGTATATAAGTTCAGTAATGCATGCTTGGTTGTGTCAAAAAAGAGATAAATAATAAACAGTAAACAGTTCTGTTTTGTTTTGAAGTTGTATGTTGTTCTTTTTGAAGTGCTTATTTGTTGAACTACATGGTAAGAACTGAGTAAAACCAGAGAAATAAGCTCTGCTCTCTTTTACAGTCCTTTTACTCCTTTATTAAGCAGAAAGTTCTGTTAGTTACACAGTGTTTTATATGGTACTTACAGAAAGTTGTGTCACATTTAAGTAGTTATTATATATATTTTAATATATATATATATATATATATATATATATATATATATATATATATATATATATATATATATATATAATAACTACTTAAATGTGACACAACTTTCTGTAAGTACCATGTAATATATATTCTTTTGGGTTTCTGAATGGGTTTTTGTATGTGAAACGTGAAACATCCAGTCCTGTAGGGGGAGCAGTGCCAGGGGGCGGGCGCTAGGCTGTGGCTTAGGTGAGCAACAGGAGATGGGTCTCAGATTCAGCTGAGAACTCACACTGGGAACACCGTGACTTCTCTGTATCCAGGTGGGGAAATATGTGGAACTGTGCAAGTATAAATGTTTCCAAAGCACTATAACAGGGATATTTGAGTGTATATGTTCGTTAAAAGGTTTTGCTGTGTAATATGAGCCGCTATGGTCTTGTGTGTTGGTGGACGCTCAGCATCGGGGAGCATTCACTCCCGCGGCCCGCTAGCCACGCGCCTGGCCGGCGCTCTTGCCTCTGCCACTAGCATTAACCACTGCCCCCGCTAACCGCGCGCCTTACCGGCTCCCCGCTGTTATTCCTCTCGCTCTTTCGGTCGCTAACTTCGCTCTATAACCATGTTTAAGCCTGTAATTATCTCTCGTGTGTTCGCGCTCTAGTTTTAGCTATTTACGCTCGGTAATTGTGCCCGTGTGTCGCTGTTTCTCAAAGTAGCTCGGGCTAATTTCGCGCCTTCATTCCTATTGTTTCTCTATACATTTACGCTAGCATTAGCAGTCGCTGTTAGTTAAATACATGTTTATTAAAAGTCAAGTCAATTTTATTCTCTTTTTAAGAGCCAGTTTGGCCTTGTTAAAGTAAATATAGAGCCTCTGCCAACCACAATAATGAGTTATTACAGCTAGATAAGCTACAGTTTAAGGTTTCTCTAAGTAATCATGTTTTTATACACTTTGTTCAAGTTTTATACTTTGGTCAATTCTATACACTCTATGCAGATACAAATATTAGAAACTCTGCTTAAAATGAGATTTAAAAGCACTAAGATGTAGTTAGTGTGCTCAGTAAAAGTTAAAGGTGTTTTCGGTAATGTAGTGTGTTAATATGAAAGAAGTTTGAGTATTGGTATATGTATGCATATGTAAATGTATTAATATAGAGTAGTATTTTTATATTCATATATATATATATATTTTTTGTGTGTGTAGAAACAGTATTAAGAGGGTTTGCTGATTAAAAAGTAAAGGTAATATGTACTGTGATATACAGAGTTTTGTTAACTGAAAAAAAGTAAAAAAAAAAAAAAGGATTCTCTGTGAATGTATGTAAAATGCAGATGAGATGCCATGTGTATGTGAAACTGCAAAAGAAAGAGAAAAGAGACCAAAGTAAAAGTGGTTTAGTTTGTGTTTGTTGTTAAATAAAGAGATTAAGCTGAGAACTCACTGGAAACACCGTCTCACTTTGTCTTCTCTGTATCCTGTATTCAGCTGATCTATGCCCTGCTCACCCGGGGTCGCAAACTGTTATAGCCTAACCCACGCCTGGGGAGTGTAACAGTTAGTGTTTTTACATGGTACTTACAGTAGGATGTTCTACAGAGGGTTATTTGTTGAACTACACGGTAAGAACTGAGTAAAACCAGAGAAATAAGCTCTGCTTTCTTTTACAGTCCTTTTACTCCTTTATTAAGCAGAAAGTTCTGTTAGTTACACAGTGTTTTACATGGTACTTACAGTAGGATGTTCTACAGAGGGTTATTTGTTGAACTACACGGTAAGAACTGAGTAAAACCAGAGAAATAAGCTCTGCTTTCTTTTACAGTCCTTTTACTCCTTTATTAAGCAGAAAGTTCTGTTAGTTACACAGTGTTTTATATGGTACTTACAGAAGGATGTTCTACAGAGGGTTATTTGTTGAACTACATGGTAAGAACTGAGTAAAACCAGAAAAATAAGCTCTGCTTTCTTTTACAGTCCATTTACTCCTTTATTAAGCAGAAAGTTCTGTTAGTTACACAGTGTTTTATATGGTACTTACAGAAGGATGTTCTACAGAGGGTTATTTGTTGAACTAAATGGTAAGAACTCAGTAAAGAGAAATAAGCTATTTCTTCTCTGTTATCAGGTATTGACCTTTTATTTTTAAATCAAATAAATAGAGACTGATTAAAATGAACAGTATTGGTACTTATCATCATGTTACTGGGGTTAGTACCTCACACTTACCTGGTTATTACCTAGAACCTGCGAGATATTTCAGTGTAAGGAAACTGTATTGTTACTTATCATCATGTTACTGGGGTTAGTACCTCACACTTACCTGGTTATTACCTAGAACCTGTGAGACATTTCAGTGTAATTAAATTGAACTGTCCTTGTTCTTACCATCTTGTTAACCAACATAATTACCTAGTACTTTAGAGTTTGTACCACCCATGTACCTGTTTATTACCTAGTTCCATTTCAGTGTAATTAGGCAAGACTGTCCTGGTGCTTACCATCTTGTTACCCAAAATAATTACTTAGTACTTCCGAGTTTGTACCTCACTATTACCTGGTTAATACCTAGACATTTCAGTGTAATTAGGCAAGACTTTCCTGGTACTTACCATCTCGTTACCCAAAATAATTACTTAGTACTTCCGAGTTTGTACCTCACTATTACCTGGTTAATACCTAGACATTTCAGTGTAATTAGGCAAGACTTTCCTGGTACTTACCATCTCGTTACCCAAAATAATTACTTAGTACTTCCGAGTTTGTACCTCACTATTACCTGGTTAATACCTAGATATTTCAGTGTAATTAGGCAAGACTTTCCTGGTACTTACCATCTCGTTACCCAAAATAATTACTTAGTACTTCAGAGTTTGTACCTCACTATTACCTGGTTAATACCTAGAACTTAGGGTACTGTAAAAGAAAGCGTTACCATAATATATTCATTTTTTCATCTACGTCACTGTCATTCATCACTGTATATTAAGGTCATAGAAACATTCATTAGATATGAACCTGTCAAAAATAATTTTGGACAATTGCAAAGAACACCAGTTTGTTCTGGTTCTTCAACAGGCTCAGGTGCATCATGAACATCACAGAGAGGGACATTGCGTCTGGTAGCAACGTTGGGCAGGACAATACATGCAAGTGTTATGTTGCATGCTCCCTGTGGGTCGACTCGCAAATAGTTAAGGCACGCAAAGCGTCTCTTCAGAACTCCATTTAAACGCTCAATTGCTCGTATTGTTTTGCAATAAGCAGTATCTTGTTACTGCAACAAAAGGAGTCTTCAACCCCTGTTGGTTCTTCTATCTGTTTTTTACATAGTAGCTGGTAATCCGGATTAGGTAATACTGAAAACTGTGTTTCTAGATCAGGTTGATCCAATCCAATATTGGTTTGAAAAACTGACAGATCACCTGATCCTGGATAGCAAAAAATGGGATTACCAAATCTGGATCATTTTGATCCGGATTACATTTTATGAACAACTGGCCCAAGAAGCTCATTAAAAACCGATGTGGGAGAGCAGAGGTGTGCTATTCATTAAAGGTTAGTACTTTTTATCATGTTTTACTACAACAAAAGTCCATTGTACACCAGAGTTCACCTTTAATGTGATCATCTAATAAACCAAAAATACAGTACTGATCAAAAGTACTAGGAACATAATCACATTATCATAGATAAAAAAACCCACATTAAAAGATCCCATTAGAACAGATTCAGGCTGGATGATACAGGTGCATCTCAAAAAACAAAAAATAGAATATCATTGAAAAGTTACTTTATTTCAGTAATTCAGTTCAAAATGTGAAACTCAAATATTATATAGATGTATTAAACACAGAGTGATCTATTTTAAGCGGAGGTGTGCTCTTCATCAAAGGTAAGAACTTTTTAATCATGTTTTACTACAACAAAAGTCAATTTTACACCAGAGTTCTCCCTTAACGTGATCATCTAATAAACCAAAAATACAGTACTGTTCAAGAAAATTCTAGGCATATAATCACAGTAACAATTAATTTCTCACAACAATTATGGATTTTATAAAAAAAAAAAGAAAAAAAGAAAAACTCACAATAAAAGATCACAGAACAGATTCAGGCTGGATGATACAGGTGCATGTCAAAAAAAGAAAAAAAAATAGAATATTATTGAAAAGTTACTTTATTTCAGTAATTCAGTTCAAGTGAATTACAATGGCAGTGTGGGCAGTGTGCCAAGTCCTGCTGGAAAATGAAATCCTCATCTCCATAAAAGTTGTCGGCAGCAGAGGGAAGAATGAAGTGCTGTAAGATTTTGTGGGGAAAACAAAACTGCACTGACTTTAGACTTGATAATAAAACACAGTGGATCAACACCAGCAGATGACATGTCTCTTCATCCAAACCATCACTGATCATCAGTAAATGTTACATTTCATTTCATTCAAAAATTAAGAGACCACTTTAGTTTCTGAATCAGTTTCTCTGATTTTTACGGTGGCCGAGAAAGCCCAACGCAGTGCAAATTGAAAAGCGCTGCAAAAGCACAAAACACATCCATCAAAATTACAACACAGGCGCAGCAAATAGAAAAACGCGCTGCAACTAGAAAAACGCGCTGCAAATAGAACCACAACACAACGGAAGTGAGTCACAACACAACAGAATTTTCCCGGGGGACCTTAAAAGATGCTGTACCAGCTAAGCTGCGTCTTCAGTAACGTCTCGGACTTCACTATGTGTACAAAGGACAATAAGTGGCAAACAAGGCGTTTTGTGAAGCAGAATCTTTTAATAATATGCACACAACCGTGGTAATCACAGGTAATAAACATAACTTACTTTTCAGAAGCTTGTTTGCCACTTATTGTCCTTTGTATACAGCTGGTACAGCATCTTTTAAGGTCCCCCGGGAAAATTCTGTTGTGTTGTGACTCACTTCCGTTGTGTTGTGGTTCTATTTGCAGTGCGTTTTTCTTTTTGCTGCGCCTGTGTTGTAATTTTGATGGATGTGTTTTGTGCTTTTGCAGCGCTTTTCAATTTGCACTGCGCTGGGCTTTCTCGGCCACCGTAGATTTTGCTATTTATAGGTTTATGTTTGAGTAAAATGAACATTGTTGTTTTATTCAATAAACTACAGACAACATTTCTCTCAAATTCCAAATAAAGATATTGGAATTTAGAGCATTTATTTGCAGAAAATGAGAAATGGCTGAAATAACAAAAAAGATGCAGAGCTTTCAGACCTCAAATAATGCAAAGAAAACAAGTTCATATTCATAAAGTTTTAAGAGTTCAGAAATCAATATTTGGTGGAATAACCTTGATTTTATTTTTAATCACAGTTTTCATGCATCTTGGCATCATGTTCTCCTCCACCAGTCTTACACACTGCTTTTGGGTAACTTTATGCTGCTTTACTCCTGGTGCAAAAATTTAAGCAGTTCAGTTTGGTTTGATGGCTTGTGATCATCCATCTTCCTCTTGATTATATTCCAGAGGTTTTCAATTTGGTCAAATCTAAGAAAATCTTTTAAGTGATCTCATGCTGAATATACAGTATATGCCGTCTAATCACAAGTTTAATAAAAGTCCCACATTCAAAACTAATTTGTGATATTTTGGTGAATACGTTCTGGCTCTTAAGTGTTAGTCAGAAAATGTTCTCAGATGACACTTCTGGAGCGTAATGAGCTTTTTCTGACCCACAGTTCTGTGTAGTTCTCTTTTATAAATACAGATTGTTGAGTAAAACGTAATGTAACCCTACGTCTAGAACACTGTTACAAAATGTTCTTTTTAAATAAGCTGCTCTAATAATAAGAGATGTGAATGAGAAAGGGCACATCATCATCATCATCATCATGTACTGAGAGAAAGCACTGTACTGGCTTCTCCAGCTGTACATTCACACTGTAGTTTAAGCTCTTTGGTTCCAGTAAAGTTCAAAGTTTTCTCCTTATTCTGTAAATCTGCCATTTTGGAGATACAAGGTTTTTGCATGACAGTAACAGTATAGTTAATATCTGGATAACTGGATAACTCAGAAAGTCAGAATTTAGACATTATTTAGTTCATTATAATACTTGTAAAGTACCATTAAAATAAAATAAAAAAATACATTAAATTAAAATACTTATTTTAAAGTACTACTGTACCATTTCAGGTTAAAAACTGGACCTGAAGAGAGTAAATAACCAAAATAATAAATAAAAATAAATAAATAAGAACAGGGGGTGTTCTAAAACTTTTGGTGAAAAGCACACATGTCCTTATGTAGATATCTGGTACCACTTTAAAATAAGACTACCTTTATAAAGGGTTTATAAATAGTTTACAATTAGTTTATTAATGGTTACTAATTAGGTTGTAAATGCCTTAAAAATCATTAATAATCAGTTATAACCAGGGGCGTAGCAGCAAATTCGGGGCCCTGTACACTCTCAGTGACAGTGGGCCCCTATCCATGCCAGTACACAAGGAACGTGAGCAAAAATTTTCATGGGCCCCTCTCTCTACTTGGGCCCTGGGTGGTCAGGTCCACTTTTCCCCCCACTACCACGCCCATGGTTATAACACATACGTAGAAAGGGCAACAATGACCTGTTGGTTGCCAAATAGTGAACCCACAGCCATCTATATTGTTGCCCTTTCTAATTATGTGTTATACTTGTTATATAATAACTTGTTATTAATGATTTTTCAGGCATTTACAACCTAATTAGTAACCATAATTGTAAACCATTTATAAACCCTTTATAAAGGTAGTCTTATTTTAAAGTGGTACCAGATATCTACATAAGGACATGGTTTCCTGAAAGCATCTAAAGGTGCTTTTCACCAAAAGTTTTAGAACGCCCCCAGTTCTTATTTATTTATTTTTTATTTTTATTTATTATTTTGGCTATTTACTCTCTTCAGGTTCAGTTATTAAACTGAAATGGTACAGTAGTACTTTAAAAATAAGTATTTAAATTTAATTTATGGTATTTTTTATTTTTATTTTAATGGTACTTTAAAATAAGGCTTCTTTATAAAGTGTTTATATATAGCTTATAATGTAGTTCATTAATGGTTACAACATAAATAGAAAAAAAAAATATATATATATATAATGTATATGTAATATTTTTAACCTTCGCTACTAAAATACTATTTAAAGTCATTTTAGCTCTTTAATATGTTTTTAGAATTAAATTAATGAAGTGATTAACAGAAATGTTAATGATGAATGATGGAAAAAAAAGACATGATTAAAATAAGCATCTAGTCGGATCTGAGGTATAACAGTATAAACGAATGTGGAATCACTATTTGTTGCATGATAGGCCACTGTTGCCCTTTCTATTTGGGACATTCCAGGATTTTGGTACACCACAGGGTCCTGTCCCACCACTTACATTTCAAATGTACATATCCAAAAATATCTAAATGACTATTTTTTTTTTTGTGAAAAATGTGCTTGTTATAAGACAAACTGTAAAATTTGGTGGAAAAATAAGCTCCTTAGATATTATTCAAAAGACCGAATACCTTTGAACCACCTCAAAAATGGCCGTTTTCTCCTGTCCCACACATTGGGCGATCAAATCCTTTGGCAAATTAAACAATTAAAATAAGCTCTAAATAAATGACTTCCTCTTGTATATTGTTGATCTGCATCTCCTTTACTTATGAACACAACTTCTTTGGTCTACATTGTTTTGCATGTTACAGTTTTTATGCTATTAAGTTGTGTCCCACAACATGCGCGCAGCCCTGTTACCATAAGGAATTTTACCTGGCAGAGAAAGAGTTAAAAATATTTGTCTACTGGCACAAAGGAAGTGACATCACAAGGACATTTTCTGCCCACATGGCGAGACCAAGAGTAAGTGCTCTAACAATTTTCAAGTTGTTTTTTTCAAATATGTTTGTCCAAGTTGTGTGTGTGACTCAGTGAACTCAACCCTGTTACTCATATTGTAAGACTAATAATGAGTAGAGTCAAAATGTACTTTATATACTTATATAACCATGTTTGTCCTTGATCTTGTATACATAGCTAAATTTTACAGTTAGCATCTGTTCCTGGGGTAAACCACAACTTAGCCTAGATTTGCAACCCTGTTACTCGCAACCCTGTTACTGTAAGTTACCAAATATATTGCATAATCTAATTAAAAAAACTTCTTTGATACCTGAGCTTGACGAATCAAACTTTTTGATAGTCTATTACCTGTATTTAATAAATATATGACTAAAAATGATCCAATTAAAGATCAAATTTTTAGAAGTGACCACCCCTGAAATGTACCAAAATCCTGGAATGTCCCATTTATGTGTTGCAGCTGCTTATTAAAGGTTTATAATCTAATTAAAAACCATTAATAAACTTTTGTAAACTATTTATAAACCCTTTATAAAGGAGCCTTATTTCAAAAGTGGTACCAAAAATGTTTCCTACACCTTTAAAAGATTCTGAAACGTTCAGTATGATGTTCTTTTTTTTTCTGAAATGATGTGTATTAGCTTTATGCCAGATGTAACGGGACACACCCCTTCCAAAAGGTTCCAATTTTGGTCTGCTGGCCACTCTAGTGAATAATAGCTCTCACTGTGGTTCGCTGGAGTCCCTTAGCCAAATGACCTTATAACCTTTTCCAGACTGATAGATGATCAATGACTTTGTTTTCTTATCTGTTGTTGAATTTCCTCAGATCGGGGTTTATTTAGTTGCTTTTTGAGATCTTTTATCTGCTTCATGTTGTCAGAAAGGTTGTATTTAAGTGATTTCTTGATTCTACAGGTCTGGCAGTAATCAGGCCTGGTTGTGGTTAGTAGTTAAATTGAGAAAATTCAGCTTTCTAAAAAGTGTGATTAATCACAGTTCATTTATAAAGGTTTAGCTTGGATTGGATACTTTTTTTTTACCCTTAATAAATGAAATTATCATTTAAAAAGTGTTTGTTTTATATTTACTCAGGTTATATTGGTATATCAGGTTATATGTCTGAAAAAAATTGAAGAAATGGGGCAAATACGTTTTTACTCCACTCTACATTGGATATTTCTAAACAATACTCTAAAAACTAACTATATTTTGAGTTAGTTAAACATTTGTGGGCACATATATACATTTAAACTGAGATCTTTGAGTTGAACCGACTTATAATAACCGAGTTTAGTCTGTTTTGCCATGAACAGCTTCTTTTCCATTGGCTTCTGTCACAATCTATTTGCATACTGGGTGTGTCCAACAGTTTCTGACTAACACTCACCATCAGTGTGTAGTGATTCCCCCGGGGCTCTCTTAGACATAAATCAAGTTCCCCTTTAGTTTCATTCCCCATTCCTTAACTTTTTTTTTCCTCAAATTATTTAAGTAAATTCAACTTATCCGGGCTTACAGAGTAAGATGGTTTAAAGAGACCAAATCTAGCTCGTTCTAACCTGTAGTTCCAGACATAAATACAGAGGCGTGCAGACATAGACATCAGGTGGTAAAGCACCACCAACTCTGCCCTTTATCAACCAAAGTGCCCTTTTGAAACTTCTTTTTTTTATATATATATATATATATTATTATTATTATTATTATTAACATTTTGCTGAGGCCGGTTTGAAATGATCTTTTGAAAACCTGAGTGATTAAAAACGAGTGAAAACAGAATGCCCTGAAATCAGCTCGCACACACCCGACCTCTCTTTTCCTCTGTCACGTGACCCCGCGCAGTCACGTGCAAGGCACACTAGATGCTGCAGCAGCAGTTCAGTTCAGCGAGTCTTCAGCACAGTACGCACGCCAACAGATAGGCTTCTTCTCCCCCGTGTCCCACCAGCCAGGTAACATACACATCAAGTAAAATCCTACCGTTTGCCCTCTAAACCCAACCTGAAATCAGTTTGTTGTGCAGTAAAATGTCTCATACAGCACCAAACTACTGAGCATCTTTAGCCGACTGGTCACCAGATAAACTAGCCGCTCTAGCCCAAATCAACGATAGATAACGCGAGGACGACCACATACAGCCCCGGTTCTGGACTGATTTGCTTGGGGGGGCAGTAAAATTAAGTGGGCATGTTGATATTCATGTTGCACCAAGGAGGATGCTGCTTTAAAGACAGTGGAAGGTAAACAGAAGTTAACTGAAGGATTTAACAATGACTGTATATAGTTCATATTGTATATGTATTTTATCAGTTGGTGGTGTGACATTTTTTCTTTGAAAACTCACGTTTAGAGAATGTTACAAATAAAAGTCAAATTTCATTCAACATGTGTGTGTATTTTTTTTTATAATGAAGTGTTCCACGTGCGCTAAAAAGTGCCCTTTTTCCACTCTAAACACTTGCCCCCCAAAATGTCTGTGCACGCCACTGCATGAATATAACTCGCAGCACCGCTGAACTCAGTGCTTAAAAATAAAAAGTTATTTATCAGGTAATGTGACATCTTCGGGCTTCATCAGTTTCCCCGGCTGATCTTCTAAACTACGAGAGACGCAATTTTACTCCAGCCATTTCCCCTGGAAACTCCAAATAACAAAAGTGCCTACATGCATTTATTGCATAACCGAGCCAGTGAACCGTGAGTGTCTGAGGCAATCGCTTCCAGTCAGGCAGATCTTCAGAACGCCTTTAAGCAGCCATGAGGGAAAAAAATCTACTTTTGAGTATTGGGACGAGGCGATAGAGCCTGAGAAAAGGAAAAAAAAAAACATCCTTCACAGAAGGGAGAATATCTTTTAACACCTGATTCCTGACGCTTTGCAGTATTTACATTTAAACCAGATTAAAACTAGAAGAGGATAGTTAGCACATTATCTAAATAAAACCTTTAACACATATTAAACACCCCTACATAATTCAGCAGTGTCCAGAGTTCAGCATCCAGAGTTCAGCATCCAGAGTTCAGCATCCAGAGTTCAGTATCCAGAGTCCAGTGATTTGCATTTAGCACCCTGTTAACCATCCAGTTTTCTCCTTATCTCCCTGTACACACTAAGAAATGTAAGTACAGATTTGTACTTAAAAGAGTACAAAGCTTGTCGCTGGGGCTGTACCTTATACTGAGGTACAAAAAAGTACCTTTCAGTGAAAGTCCTTTTTTGTACCCATGTTTTTTTGCCAGTAAAGATTATAAAGATTATAAACATTATCATCAACTGAATATGTGTCAAGAACTTCATGATCCAAAATTGTCTGGCTTTCAAATAAAAATGTGCAAATAAAATATATATATTGTTTATTAGTACAGTGGTACAGAATACTGAATGTACCCTTTATCTGGTTATATGGTACAAATCTGTACTTACTGCTGTTAGGAATTACTTTGTACTTCAGAGGGAACAAATCTGACCCTGTAAAGACCAATATTGTACCTTTGAGGGTACAATTATGAAGAGTGTACCTTTGAGTACAAAAAAGTACTCATATCGTACCTCTGTTTTTTAGAGTGTAGGGCAAGTATCCACTGATAAAGTGAAGAACATCAGCGATAAAGGCAGTGTCCAGTTTCCTCTGGTGTTACGGAGCGCTGACGGACCTGCTCTGTTGGAACCTCTTCAGCCGATTGGCTGCTGCCACCGCATAGAAGTGTTTCTGTGAGAATGAGAAAAATTTGGTTATTTGCTTACTTAAAAACAGATGTGGCTTACAAGCATTAAATTTGTGGCCCGTGACGTTGTTTGAACTATAATGATCGATAATAAAAAAAAATAAATACGTAAATAAAATGCTTCTCTTGCGAGCTTTTGTTTACATTCCTCCCCTGTCGCACTCGGTGTGACTTTAGTTTCCGCTTATTTTCATTTTTCCACCTGTTCTTGGCCCCCTATCTCCTTATAAGGGTGTTTTTTTCCCCTGGCCGTGTCCCAATTCACTAGCTAGAGCAGCGATTGTCAGGTTTGCCGCAGCAGGGAGGCAGCAGGGAGGCAGGTAAATTATTTATAAGTAAACAAACAAACAAAAACTAAACTCAAAACAAGATACATTAAGAGACAGGACTACTGGAATAGACATAGAATAAACTATAAAACAGAAAACAAAGAAACAGCAACCTGACGGCATGAAAAACACACACAAGACCAGACAACCACATGCTCAAACACACAGGCTTAAATACACACAAGGGGAATGGGAAACACCTGTGAACACTGATGAAGGGGCGGAGCTACAAATAGAAACAGGTGGGAGCACTAAAGACATGGGCAGGAGACAAGGGGAGAGCCATGTGCTCTGAGCACATGGCTTTGAATAAAAACAAAAGAAGGGAAGAACATGGAGGCTGACGGGGACAGGGCAAGGACGTGACAGCGATAGTGTATTGGACCGCGACCCTGAGGACACAGGGTTCCATCCCGCCTGAGGAGCAGTGTGTTTATTTATTTATTTATTCTTGCCTTTTTTCATGGGTTTACTGGTTTGAGATCAACTGTTCTGCAATTGGGTTCAACAACCCTCTGGGATAGAGAGCTACTAGTCTGTAGCACTCCATCCCATTACACACTTAATTTTCCAAAACAGATTATTATTTTTTTTTTGGCTCACCACGTAATAGCTTGGAAAATATCTGGCCTGTAGCCAAACTTAACTTAACTTAAAGGACGCCTGCTATAGAAGATGCAAGTAACTGCATGCAACAACCAACCTGACTGAACTAGAGATGTTTTATAAAAAAGAACCAACCAGAAGCTTCAACCAGACTCTTGTTGGAAGCTACAGGAAGCGATTAGAGGATGTTATTTCTGCAAAATCACTAAATCTACTAAATATTAATGTATTTTTTTAGTTGGGGTGCTTAAATATATTCACTTGCCTAATTTAGTTTAAATATTTTTTGCACACTTTCTCTAAATCCTATAAACTTCATTTCTCTTCTCAAATATCACTGTGTTCCTCTGCTATATGATATATTTAACTGAAATTGTTGATCTCAACAACCAATGATTTATAAAGGAAAATCATGAAAAATATCAGGGGTGCCCAAACTTTTTTATACCTTTTTTTTTTAATACATTCATTACATTCATTTGTTATTTTTGTAATTGAGTAAAAAGTGCAGTTTATACACATCATTTGTGATGTTTAATGTTGATCTGAGCTGTGTACCTTCCACTGGCGATGAGCTGCTAGGTAGCTCTGGAGCCTCATTTGGGACTTGAGCCGGACCCGGTGCCTCTTCGCCTTCTCCTCCAGGTTATTCAGCCAGCTGTGCTTCATACAGCCCGACGCACTCAGACGACTGCTGCCATAGAAACCGACACACACACACACACATTACACACACACACACACACACACATGCGCGGCTTTAACAACAACAAGCTCGGACTCATCTGTCATTAAAGCTAAAAGCAAAGAGAAAATAGAAAAGAGCAAAACTTCAGAAATGGCTATAAATTAATGATGTTTGAGGTTTGAAGCTCATTAAACATCATACGCAGAGATCAATACAGAAGTACAGAACACAAAGCATCTATTCAACCGCATCACAGTCCGACAGCGGGAACACCGACCGGGTTCACAAATGGACGTGGAAGGACATGAATGGATATGAACAGATGCGTGGTACAAAATGACTGTTTCATTCTATATGAAATAAATGGCCAAATCAAGAAAATCATATATTTTGATGCAGTATATATGTACATATTTGTCCAAACTACAGTACCAGTCAAAGGCAGTGGTGTCCAGTGGTGTCCAGTGAGGCCCTTCTAACCCTTCAGAGAAGGGGTGACAATAGGTGCATGTAAACCATTACATAATATTTAATCAGGAAATACATATTATAGTTAATGTAAACTATAAGCATATATTTTATAAATTAACTATAATATAAAAAAAACTACTAATTCAAAGCATTAGTCTTCGTTTTTTAGTTGCTACAGGACTCTTATCTGACTGACAGCGGTTCTAACCAATCAAATCCTTTTTTTTAAAATGGCTTTTGCCCCCAAAATGTTTGCGTGACCATTCTCCTGATTTTTTGAAGGGTGTAGTAATGAGTCTATTAGCAAAGTCGCAGAACAAATCTAACCAATCAGATTCATGATTTTCACTCCGGGGGCGGGGCTATGGCTGTCTAACCCCTTCTCAGCATCGCTGTGCTGAAGGTGCTACGCATTGCTTAGTGTAAAACGGAGCTCATGCTGGATTAGTTCAATAGTTAGATAACTATAATGGAATTGCGACGGTAAATGAGACTTTAGAGATACTGTGTCATATTATATTAAAAAGCCTTTTTAAATGCTATCCTTTAATGTGAAACTAATTCTCAATAATAGGCAATCTGACTGACCTAGTTTTTGTGTGTACTTAATGTTTTGGCTGACCTGAAATGAGTGATATTTGTTGGCCAGCTGTACTTGTAGGAAAATTAAGAATTGATTTTGTCGTTTGGTTGGGTTGGGGGGGATGGTGTTTCAGAAGGGGTACAAGAATTTTATAGGGTATCCTATAAAAGTGCAGTTGCAAAGACCTTTGATATTAATATACCACTTTTACCTTCTTTATGTTTACTCGGAGATAACGCTGCTTTGGAACAGTCAGAATTATGCAAGAATGAAAAAAATCCCAATATCAGTTGCACTAACCATTTTCTCCCTAATTTACACAGCCAATTACCCAACGCACTCACTAGGACTCCCCCTAACACTAGTGATGTCCCAACACACCAGGAGGGTGAAGACTAGCACATGCTTCCTCCGATACATGTGAAGTCAGCCACCACTTCTTTTCAAGCTGCTGCTGATGCAGCATTGCCGAGCAGCATCACAGCGCGCTCAAAGAAAAGCACTGCGACTCGGTTCTGATACATCAGCTCACAGATGCCCTGTGCTGTGGACATCACCCAAGGAGTGATGTGGGGAGAGAGTGCCATCTACCCATTCAGAGGGAGCAGGGCTAATTATGCTTCCTCTGAGCTAATTATGCTCCCTCTGAGTGCCGGCAGCTTTATGGCAAAGCTGCATAATGGGGGGCTCGAACCTGCGACCTCCCGCTCATAGTGGCAGCGTTTTAGACCACTGGACCACTCGGCACCCCAGATGCACTAACTTTAAACGCTATAAAAACATCTAATTTGAAAAAAAAATGTTTTGCACACGAACACAATCAGCAGCAGTTCAGTAATATTTGGAACCTTATTATGAAATCCGTAGCATTATAAGTGAACTGAAATGCCACAGCTATTTAGCTAAAACTTGAGCATAGTAATTAGAAAGACATAACCCCAAAATAATCCATTATTATTATTATTATTATTAATAATCATTTTTCCCTCTTTCTGTCTCACTTTTTCTGTCTATTTATTTGTTTGTTTTTTTGTTTATATGTCCTTCCTTGAGAAAAATACATTATTATAGAGGGAAATAAATTAGACCTCCAATAAGGTAGTGGCGGGCAAAAAAAAAAAAAAACACAACAAAAACAAAAATGCTATGATGGAACTGGCACTCATCAGGTCCACTCCAGGAAAGGAAGCGCGAGAGTTCCTCTGTGGCACAGGATGAGTTTATCAGAGTTACCAGCCTCAGAAACCACAAGTTAATTTTATCCCACCCCTCCACTAATTTTATCCCACCCTGGTTTTCCTCGTGTGGCACCAATTAAGCGATGATAATCAGAGAGGGGTGTTCATTCAAATGGCAGCTCTGTTTAATTAGCGCTGTGGCATTTTTGAAGAAGCCGGAGCTGCTCGATGTGGACGTCCCATTAGTGATCATTAGCTAAAAGCATGTCTGTCCTGTTAACCTGCAGTGCATTAGTGTGTGTGTGTGTGTGTGTGTGTGTGCTCACTGATGGGAAAAATACATTAAGTATATCTTTTACACATTACAGCAAATATACACAAAACCATTAATGCACATTAAATGTACTTTATGAAAAAGCATCTTTTTTAAACCCTTCAAACGTATTTATATTGTTCATTACAGACAGTATGAACTCAAGAACCCAATAACTTTATTTCATAAACTGAAAACTCGTATCTCCAAATCGTATCTAGAACCATCATTCAACAACAGCTGATAGAACCACATGAACAAGAGATTACTGTACTCTACACCTTTATCACCAACAAACTCTACTACAATACAGAGTTACTATATTCACTAATACCACTTACAACTTTACTACTGTACACAACACAAGCCTTATATTCACCATGTCCAGAAGAAGCTCCGCCCACTTCTCTACTACAATTCAGAGTTACTATATTCCCTAATACCACCTACAACTTTACTACTGTACACAACACAAGCCTTATAACACGTTCACCATGTCCAGCAGCTCCGCCCACTTCTCTACTACAATAAAGAGTTACTATATTCCCTAATACCACTTACAACTTTACTACTGTACACAACACAAGCCTTATATTCACCATGTCCAGAAGCTCCGCCCACTTCTCTACTACAATACAGAGTTACTATATTCACTAATACTATTTCCTGCCATCAAGATAGAAACACGGACACAAGGCATGAAGATAAACTGTTGACAGGGTGTAACATAGCAATGAGCATTGCGACGCACCTTGTACAGGGTGTACAATAAGTGTTGGGAGAAGAAATGGCAACCTTACAAACTAGTAAATGCTTTACTTTACTACTTTTTTACCGCACTTAATTTAATTTCCAGTATATTCAGCACCCATTTTTCATTGGAACTCCGCACACGTTCACTGGCTGAATGCGATTACTGATGAAACGTCACCTAAACCACATTTCTTATCTGTAACTACTTATAGATTTTGTGCACCAGGCAGACTAAAGCCCAAGTGTTCCCTCTGCTGCTGTGAACACTATTCTAAATTCAGACCAATCTGTCTGGGGTCGTGATCCCGCCCCTGTGTCAAGTACAACACACGCACACTCAAACACACTCTCTCTCCTACTCTCTCTCTCCCTCACACACACTTAAAAGAGCACTCACTACTAGCCCTACACTGTTGCACACAGTCGAACACACTGCAAAAATCTTAGCTTTTAGCTAAGTTCAATTGTAGCTCTGGAAAAAAATAAGAGACCACTTTAAAAACGGAGAGTTTCTTTGATTTTACCAAATCAAAAAACTCTGGAATGTAATCAAGATGAAGATGGATGATCACAAGCCATCATACCACCAAACTGAACTGCTTGAATTTTTGCACCAGGAGTAAAGCAGGAGTAAAGTTATCCAAAAGCAGCGTGTAAGACTGGTGGAGGAGAACATGATGCCAAGATACATAAAAACTGTGATTAAAACCAGGGTTATTTCACCAAATATTGATTTCTGAACTCTTAAAACTTTATGAATATGAACTCGTTTTCTTTGCATTATTTGAGATCTGAAAGCTCTGCATCTTTTTTTGTTATTTCAGCCATTTCTCATTTTCTGCAAATAAGTGCTCTAAATGACAATATGTTATTTAGAATTTGGAAGAAATATCATTTGTAGTTTATAGAATAAAAAAACAATGTTCATTTCACTGAATCATATACCTATAAACAGCTAAATCAGAGAAACTGAATCAGAAACTGAAGTGGTCTCTTAATTTCTGCATGGTTTTCAGAATTTTATAAGAATATTCAACCTATTTCTAACTTTTATAACATTGTTTTTGGCAATTTAATCTAATGAAAGTCTCTTGTTCTATAGGCAGATATTATTACTAAACTTTCTTTTATACTCAGAATAAAGTAAATATATCTACCAATATAATAAGACACACAGTTTGAAATAAGTCATTAATACTTCAAAGGGGACATATTATATCTTTTTTAACACAAGTTAGAATAGCTCTATGGACTACAGTACAAAACATGTTTGTGACGTTCTTTACATAAAATCATTCTCATATAAAGATAATCTCACCAGCTCTATTCCAACCAGTTTCATTTAAGAGCTCTGTCACTTTTATGCAAATAAGCCGAGTGTTTACCAGCTGTGAGAGTGTTAGTTTTAGGTTGTGCTAAATGTCAAAATATTAACAAGCTAGTTTATGTTTAACTGCGATAGAAGCACAAAACTCTTTATTTGAAAGTTCTTACATCTCCCTTATCTGCTATGGACAGTAGTTACAGATCCTTCCCTCAGAAAAAGTCTGCAGGCTAATCCTGCAGTGTGCTGTCTGAGGTTCTCAACCAAAATGACCAAAATGGTGTTTCTCCAACTGATTTAGTGGGTGGGGATCTGGTAGGGGTTGACAGGTGAGGGTTGGTGCCACATTGAGTCTATGTAGGTTTACTTATTGTGACGTCAAAATAAGAGAGCGACAAACTCTTTCAACTGATTCACAGAAAACAGATAGATGTTTTTTTGTTGTATTTGGAGTGTTTATAATGTTTATAGGGCAGTTGAGACTCAAGTGGAAATACAAAAGCAAGCAAAAAGTGAGTTTTGCATAATTTGTCCCCTTTAATAATTTTATAATGAGAAATATTAGATACTTAGACTACACTAAAAATGATTTCACTTGCTAGGTTATTAGACCGTTCCTGACGCAACAGGCCACCCAACTCCTGGTGCAAGCGGTCGTCATCTCACGCCTCGACTACTGCAATGCCCTGCTAACTGGCCTCCCGGCCTGTGTAGTAAAACCACTCCAGATGATCCAGAACGCAGCAGCACGTCTGGTCTTCAACCAGCCAAAACGGGCACATGTCACCCCGCTGCTCATTGAGCTCCATTGGCTACCAGTTGATGCTTGCATCAAATTCAAAGCTCTTACAATCGCCTACAAGGTGATGTCAGAACAGCTCCTTCCTACCTGCACTGATCACTCCTGAAGGCTTACGCTACCTCCCGACCGCTGCGCTCCTCCAGTGAACGTCGCCTCGCTTTGCCAAACATTCACACAAAGCAATCCAGACTGTTCTCATACAGAGTTCCCCAATGGTGGAACAAACTACCTTCCACTACCAGATCAGGAGAATCTCTCACTATCTTTAATAAACTCCTGAAGACAGAGCCCTTCAAAGAGCACTTACTCTCCTAACACCTCTAACACACTAACTACTTCTAACCTCATTTCCTTCTTCCTCTCCTTCACTCCTCTATCCTATTATTCCCCTTTGTCCTCCTTTTATCCCTATCCAAAGATGTTTTTCCTTTAAACTTATTTTACATTGTACTTGACTATTGTAAGTCGCTTTGGACAAAAGCGTCTGCCAAATGTAATGTAATGTAATGTAATGTAATGTAATGTAATGTAAAAGGTTATAATTTTTGCAGTGCACCTTCAGCACATCATATCTGTCTCGGCACTGATCTGAACTAGGTCTTCCCGCAGTATCATCTCTGTAGGTCTTGAAGTGTATTTGAGCATACATATTTGCAAGCAGGGTTATTTACCATTAAGCAGGGTTATTCACTATTATCATATATATTTTCCACACAGAATGACCACTGGACCACAGGGAACAGATGGAGTAAGCCCTAACTTAAACACATTTGTTTTTTTAAGCATAGGCTAGTGTGGGGGAGCACTTCTTTCCCCTCCCATGCATTGCGTCAGACTAACTTGTGTATGTTCTATGTATGTGCGCTATAGGAGCGTATGTTAAGTGTTTCCAGCTGTGAGGTGTTTTCAAACATAAAGGCTGGACTTCAGCAATTCCAGCCAGAGAGCTACAGATCAGATTTGGGAAAAGAACTCTCTCCAAGCAAACCTAGGTGCTTGAATATGATGCTGTTATCTTTTGTACTAATTTTTTTTTTTCTGTAATAAATTTTCTTATATACAAAGAACGGTATCAGCGAAGACTTATTTCATGCATCTACATGACATCACAGCTCGAGATACTACAGTCTGTCTCTCATTCAGACACCCCACCAGCCCTCCACACAGAGAGCGAGAGAGAGAGAGAGAGAGAGCTTGAGGAAATCACTTTTGTAAAACTGTGGATGACTAAACCCAGCGGCGGCAGCTGGAAAGTTTTATCTATTCTTTTTTCAAAATGACAGAAAAAAGATAGAGCCATCATACAGTGGAGTGAAAGTATTTCTTTTGATTTTGCATTTTTGTCATTACATTACTTACATTATTCAGATTTTCAAACTAACCTCAGACAAATAGAACCTAAGTAAATATAAAAAGCACTTTTTAAACAATCATTTTATTTAATAGGCGGGAAAAAACTATCAAAACCAATCTAGCTCTTTGTAAAAGTAATAAATTAACTGTCATTAATGACAGTTGATGACAAAGAGGAACTTTTTGGAAGGTGTTGAACAAACTACCTTCCACTACCAGATCAGGAGAATCTCTCATTATCTTTAATAAACTCCTGAAGACAGAGCTCTTCAAAGAGCACTTACTCTCCTAACACCTCTAACTAACTACCTTCTACTACCAGATCAGGAGAATCTCTCACTATCTTTAATAAACTCCTGAAGACAGAGCTCTTCAAAGAGCACTTACTCTCCTAACACCTCTAACTAACTACCTTCTACTACCAGATCAGGAGAATCTCTCACTATCTTTAATAAACTCCTGAAGACAGAGCTCTTCAAAGAGCACCTACTCTCCTAAAACCTCTAACTAACTACCTTCTACTACCAGATCAGGAGCCTCTCTCGCTATCTTTAATAAACTCCTGAAGACAGAGCTCTTCAACAGGATTAACTGTGGACGCTGTAAGGGATGTTTTTCGGGTGCTAACCCGGATTGTGTCCAAAAAACATAAAACCACGGCTGATCAAATCACGGCAGAATTCAATCTGCACCTCAACTCTCCTGTTTCCACCAGAACTGTCCGTCACCACAATACATTATTGTGGTCTAAAACCAGGTGTTTCAGTTTCATTGTCCAACCCCTGTAAATACAGTCTGTAACTAGAAATAGAAATGCAACCTTCTTCTATATGTTTAGTGGAGCTAATAAAAATTCTAAATGTTTTATGATATTGTGATATACACTGAGGGAGGCGGAGCTACATTCTCTCATGAATGGGATGAATGGGATGAACTGGATGTTTGCCAGTAATTTAGATGCTTGTTTAACATGGCACGTTGCTGTGAAGGCTATAGAGAGGTCAATTACCGTGTTCTTCACATGCTCGCTATTGAAACTGTGTATCATAAGAGGCCACGTTTAATCACCAGACAGCACTGTCACCAAGGCGAGCGCAAATGTAAAAAATGTGGGTGCGCGTTGCGTCACTAAGTGCCCCCTGTCACAGATTAGCGGCTCATTAACTGGCGCGCTCGCCGCTCAGCGCTGCCCCTCGCTGGCCCCTGCTGTGCCAGCCTGCCATTGTCTGATGCCAGCTGAGTGGTGGGAGCAGGCGTGTGCCTCAGCCGGGCTGACGTGAGCACAGCTCTGATAAAAACACCCTCAGCGCCAGCCCATAGAGCTGCAGGCCCCGGCCTGTTCTATGGCGTTAATTTGAGCGCTTTGATAAGTGCGTCCGGATGTTCTGATTTTAGCAGGCTTTCAGATTTCAGCACCCATCTGCTCGCCAGCCAGGACACAGCCGACAGAAAACGGCGAAGAACAAAATTAAACACGCTTCTAACACCAATATTCACCCTTATAGTGTCATGAAAATGTATTTGCTCCCTACAGATTTCATTTGTTTTTGTTTGTGTTTTTTTGTGATACTGATATTTTTCAGATTATCAAACAAATTTTAATATCAGAAAAAATAACCTAGCCCTAAAAATAACCTAAAAAAAAAATAATGTAATACCTTAATTGTTCCAGTCAAGCTTTACCAATGTCTTTCACATCTCTGTGGAGGAATTGTGTTCTACTCTTCTTTACAGAATTGCTTTAATTCAGACACATTGGAAGGTTTTCCAGCATAAATGTCCTGTTTAAAATCATCTACAGCTTCTCAATCAGACTCCAAAACCATAATTTGTTATTTTTTTTTAAAAGCCATTTAGAGTTTCAGGCTTGTTTGTTTGTGTGATTTGAGTCATTGTCCTGCAGCAGAGCCCAAGTACACCTGAGCTTGAGGTCATTCAACAGATGGCTGGATATTCTCCTTCAGGATTGTCTATTAAACAGCAGAATTCCTGATTCAATCTATTACAGAGAGGTTTCCTGCAGCAAAGCAGCCCTAATGCTCATGACCTCCTCATAGTCCTCGTCTAGAAAGTGCTCTCTACAAACCCTAGCATGCTAACATGGCTAACCAGAGGATTCTTGCGCTTTAGCGCCACTAGCCACTGCCGAAGAACAGCTGTCCGAATAAGAGGCAAAGTATGAAAGTGAACAATCTTTCTCTCATTCTTCACCCTATAACATTTATTACTACACCCAGTATTACTACACCCATGGGCAAATACATCAATTTTTGGTTTGGCTTTTACTATCCATTGAGGAACTACTATAGGCTAATAGTTTTTGTTAGTTATAAAGGCTATTTTAAAGCAATACTATGAGGCTAATATTCTGTTGAGAAACATTTGGCTAATTTTTCCCATTTTCTCCGCTATTTACACGGCCAATTACCCAACCCACTCATTAGGACTCCCCCTATCACTAGTGATGCCCCAACACACCAGGAGGGTGAAGACTAACACATGCTTCCTCCAATATATCTGAAGTCAGACTCCGCCTTTTTTCGAGCTGCTGCTGATGCATCATTGCCGAGCAGCATCACAGCGCGCTCGGAGGAAAGTGGAAAGATCACATTTGAAAAAAGGGATAAGGGATGGGTCTTTTGTCTTTTGTTTTCCTCCAGCTTTGTGATTTTGTATGTGTACATGTTTGTGAGTAGTGAATGTGCAATGTGTATGTATTGGTGTGTGATTGTTAGGGGTGTCACGATTCTCTAAATCCTCTATTCGATTTTATTTCCGATTTTAGGGTCACGATTCGATTTGATTCGATTGTCGATTTTCTGTTTTTTTTTTTGTTTTTGTTTTTTTTTTTACAGCAGAGAGGCCTATGCCAGTTTTAGATTAGTCTATGTTCATTCATTGGTTTGATTCATCAAATTTACAATATCTTATTTCAAAAGGTGGGCTTGATATAAGTGATGCAAAGTGATACAAGTGATCTGTAATACACCACATTAGGCACTAATGGTCACATTTAAATAATTTAATCAAGATATATATGTAATGCCATCTAGTGGCTTTTTTGGTAGCAGCAGTGTGCACTATTAAAACAGCAATGTGCAACATAAAATAAATAATAAAAAAAAATACAGGAACAGTCAATAATAAGTACGAAAAATTAGAGCCTTAACAAACTGAACTCTATCCTACTATAACAGTTAAACATGAAAAATAAAACTTTAAGACTTTTTCGGTCTCTGAGAATGACAAGCTTTTTTCTTTAATAAAGATATATTATTAACTTTATCTGAGAGAAAGATGCTCCTTAAGGTACCAAAACTATTAACATATTTGAGGCTAGACAAAACAAGTGTTATTTTTATATTTTCAAGTTTTTTTTTTTGAAAAGATGAAAATGTCCACATTCTCTGGAGAAAGTGCTGCTCTTTGAGCAGTCACAGTGTCCGCGGCGTCGGCTACAGTGTGCTGCATCATTTGCGTAGCTTAGAGGGAGGGATCGTCGATCCTCTTTTTGACTTCGAGGCTCAAGACTATGACATAATTTCGATCGATTTCTATAAAATATCGAAATCGTGACACCCCTAGTGATTGTTGTAATAATTGTGAATCCAATAAAATCCAAAAAAACAACATAAAGTTACCATTTGGCTGATAGAAGAAGCCTGGAGATGAAGTCTTTGGCCTCGTCTGAAACATTCTCAAACGCATCGGCGTCGAAGTCCCAGTTAGCGTGGAGGATGTTGTTCATGGTCTCTGTGTCGCTTTCGCCCAGAAACGGAGAAAGTCCACTTAAACTGGAACAGAAACACATGCAGAACACACACACACACTCAACATTAACACACACTAATGGAGGACTGTTATATAACTTATATGACTAAATGTGACAGATTAAGATTATTTATCTAATAAAAAGCCCTTTTTAATATCCTTGTGGCAAACCTGAACAAACAGCCTCGCCGCGGGCTGGTGATAAATGCGCCTCATTTAGCGGATACGTTGCTAACATGTTCAGCGTCAGTTATCAGACTCCTATAGGCTAATTCAAGAGACGCTCTGCTGATAGGGCTGGAAAACAGGGCATTTAATGCAGTCGAGATTATGCAATTAATATTTTTCATGTAGATTTGACATTGGCGTGACGTCAGAGCGCACTCATTAATCCTCCATTCATGCACACGTCTCCGATCTGTCCGTTTAATAACGTCCTGCATCATGTGCTGTTCAGGCTGTACAGGAGGAAGAGGCGGAATTATTTAGTTCCCGTGAAAAACCTTGGGTTTTCAGTTCATAAAAGAAAAGCGTATACACCAATCAGCCATAACATTAACACCAGGTAATGTAAATTAATGTCTAATGCTGATTAGCTCCCCCTGTTGTTCCATCACAACAGATCTGACCATTCAGTGACTGGTCTTCATCCACAAGACTGCTGACGATGTCCTGTTCTATCTGACACCAAGATTAATGATTTAATAAATTGTCTTATTGAGATTATTGAGTCTTATGTACCCACGACCCAGTCCCTCGTCCAACATATTAACTTCAACAACTGACTGTTCACTCGTTGCCTAACATGCAGATCCCACACACTGACAGATAATTGGTGTATACAGTGTGGTTGCGTTGAAAAATAAATATGTAAGATTAATTAAAAAGTGTAAGGTGTATATTGATATTAGATTAAGAATAGTTTTAGATGTACAGTAAGGTTAAGGTTTAGTTTAGGTGTAAAGAAAGGTGTAGGTTAAGATTTAGTTTAAGGTGTAGATTAAGGTGTAGGTTAATGTCAAATTCCACAAAGATGTTTATGTTAAATTTAAGTAAAGTATGGTGTAGGTTAAGGTTGGGTTTGGTAAAGGTTAAGGTTCGGTTTAGGTTTAAAGTAAAATATAGTTTAAGGCTAGGTTAAGTTAAAGAGTAAGGTTAGATTTAGGTGTAAAGTATTGTGTAAATTAGAGTTAGTTTTAGGTGTAAACTATAGTGTTGGTTAAGGTTAGGTTTATTTGTAAAGTATGGTGTATATTAAGGTTAGGTTTAGTTAAAAATTAAGATTAGGTTTAGGTGTAAAGTATGGTGTATGTTAAGGTTAGGTTTAGTTAAAATTAAGATTAGGTTTAGGTGTAAAGTATGGTGTATGTTAAGGTTAGGTTTAGTTAAAATTAAGATTAGGTTTAGGTGTAAAGTATGGTGTATGTTAAGGATAGGTTTAGGTTTAAAATACGATGTAGGTTAAGATTTCGTTTAGCTGAAGATTAAGATTAGGTTTAGAAGTAAATTATGGTGTAGGTTAAGGTAAGGTTTAGGTGTAAAGTACTGTGTAGATTAAGATTAGGTTTAGTTGTAAAGTATGGTGTAGGTTAAGGTAGGGTTTAGGTGTAAAGTAGTGTGTAGATTAAGATTAGGTTTAGTTGTAGAATAAGGTTAGATTTAGGTATTTAGAATGGTGTAGGTTAATGTTAGGTTTAGGTGTAAATTACAGTGTGGATTAAGGTTAGGTTTAGGTGTAGATTAAGATTAAGCTAAGATTTAGTTTAGGTTTAAAGTAAAGTGTAGGTTAAGTTTAGGTTAGGATTTGGTTTAGGTGTAAAGTACAGTGTAGTTTAAGGTTAGGATTAGGGGTAAATTACTGTGTAGATTAAGGTTAGGTTTAGATGTAAAGTATAGTGTAGGCTATGGTTAGGCTTAGTTGAAGGTCAGTTTTAGGTGCAATGTATAGTGTGTTTTAAGATTAGGTTTAGGTGTAAAGCACAGTGTAGGTTAAGGTAAGGTTTAGGTGTAAAATACAGTGTGGCTTAAGGTTAGGTTTCGGTGTAATGTACAGTGTAGATTAAGGTTGTCTTTAGTTGTAGATTAAGATTAGGTGTAAAGTATGGGTTAGGTTAAGGCTAGGTTTAGGTGTAAAATACAGTGTGGATTAAGATTAGGTTTAGGTGTAAAATACAGTGTGGATTAAGATTAGGTTTAGGTGTAAAGTGCTGTGTAGGTTAAGGTTAGGTTTAGGTGTAGACTAAGATTATGTTAAAATTCAGTTTATGTTTAAAGTAAAGTGTAGGTTAAGTTTAGGTTAGGATTGGCTTTAAGGTGTAAATTACGGTGCAGATTAACGTTAGGTTTAGGTGTAAAGTACAGTGTGGGTTATGGTTAGGTTTAGCTGGAGATTAAGGTGTAGGTTCAGTTCAAATTAAGATTAGGTTTGGATGTAAATTAAGTTTAGGTTAAGATTAAGATTAGGTGTAGATTAAGATTAGGTTAAGATTTGGTTTAGGTGTAATCTACAGTGTAGTTTAAGGTTATGTTTAGATGTAAAGTTAGGTTAAGGTGTAGATTATGGTGTAGATTAAGGTTGGGATTAGGTGTAGATTAAGATTATGTTAAGATTTGGTTTAGGTGTAATGTACAGTGTAGTGTATGTAAGGTTAGGTTAAGGTGTAAATTACGGTGTAGATTAAGATTAAGTTTAGTTGGAGATTAAGTATTTTTACGTAGTATTTTCTTGGTTATAGTAACTTTAGGTTTTAATTTCAAGCTGTAATTGGACTCTTGTTTTAAAAGACAATAGAAAATGTATAACTTTCGCATGTTTCACTGTGAGATTAGATTCTCACAACTCTAATCTGAGCTCTCAGTGTTTCTGAAAAAGCATCATCTGTTGAACAGCGCTGTTCTATTTCATATCCAGCCTGTGGACAACTTTAAAATCAGGTCATGACTCTTTACAGGGCGAAGTACACAAACACAGGCATTAACCATCAGACCTGCATCCTACTGTTCTCTAAATAGAAGAGCCGTAATTAAATTATGCTTTTGAGTGTTGTTCAGGTCCAGGACTGTGATTTAGGCCATGTACACATTTTAGCTGCAGGCGAGCCCCCCTAAAGCCCCTCAGACAGCTGTCAAATTATTACCATTAATTCAATCAAAGACAGACATCTGTACTGCTGGACATCTACGGCCAAGGCTGGACTTTTGGGCTTTTACTCATTATAGCAACATGACCCAGTTCAGCACCTGCATTAAACCAGCATGGATTCCTGCTCTGATTGGGTGACATGGGTCGAAACATGGACTGAAAACTTGACTTTTGATCGAGCTGGACCATTATAATGCCCTGTTTACTGGATTTATAAAACAAATCTGTTAGAAACTACATCAGCTACAGGTGCGCAAGACTTTCACACATCCTAAAAGTCATAAAAAATCCTTAAAATTTATGAGGCAAACCAAATCTAATAAATGAAACAAAATATTAGACCTATCTTATTTATATATATATATGCAGTCATATGAAAAAGTTTGGGCACCCCTATTAATCTTAATCATTTTTAGTTGTAAATATTTGGGTGTTTGCAACAGTCATTTCAGTTTGATATATCTAATAACTGATGGACACAGTAATATTTCAGGATTGAAATGAGGTTTATTGTACTAACAGAAAATATGCAATATGCATTAAACCAAAATTTGACCGGTGCAAAAGTATGGGCACCCTTATCATTTTATTGATTTCAATACTCCTAACTACTTTTTACTGACTTACTGAAGCACAAAATTGGTTTGTTAACCTCATTGAGCTTTGAACTTCATAGCCAGGTGTATCCAATCATGAGAAAAGGTATTTAAGGTGGCCAATTGCAAGTTGTTCTCCTATTTGAATCTCCTCTGAAGAGTGGCATCATGGGCTCATCAAAACAACTCTCAAATGATCTAAAAACAAAGATTGTTCAACATAGTTGCCACAAACGGAGTCACCTGAGGTGTGCTTTTGCTTTTGCACACCTCAGGCGACTCTGTTTGTGGCGTGCTTGCAGAAATGGCTTCTTTCGCATCACTCTCTCATACAGCTTCTCCTTGTGCAAAGTGCGCTGTATTGTTGACCGATGCACAGTGACACCATCTGCAGCAAGATGATGCTGCAGCTCTTTGGAGGTGACTGTTCTCACCATTCTTCTTCTCTGCCTTTCTGATATTTTTCTTGGCCTGCCACTTCTGGGCTTAACAAGAACTGTCCCTGTGGTCTTCCATTTCCTTACTATGTTCCTCACAGTGGAAACTGACAGGTTAAATCTCTGAGACAACTTTTTGTACATTTCAATCCTGAAATATTACTGTGTCCATCAGTTTTTAGATATATCAAACTGAAATGGCTGTTGCAAACACCCAAATATTTAGAACTAAAAATGATCAAGATTAATAGGGGTGCCCAAACTTTTTCATATGACTGTAAATAGGTAAAACGAACCAATATTACCTCTAAGTCTCTAAGTGGCAAATGTATATGTACAGCTGAAGAAAAATGTGAATGTATGTGAACTCGTTTAAAGTTTGCAAAAGTGCACCTGGATGTTCCACAGCACTACTGGCTAAATATACTGTGGACAGATGAAACCAAAATTGAGTTGTTTGGAAGGAACACACAATGCTATGTGTGGAGAAAAAAAAGGCACAGCACATCATCATCAAAACCTCGTCCCAACTGCGAAACATGGTGGAGGAGGCATCATGGTTTGGGGTTGCTTTGCTGCCTCAGGGTCTGGACGGATTTCCATCATCAACGAAAAACATATTTCCCAAGTGTACCAAGACATTTTGCAGGAAAATTTAAAACCATCTGTCCGCCAACTGAAGCTCAACAGAGGATGGATGATGTAACAGGACAACGACCCAAAACATAGAACTAAATCAACAACTGAACGACTTCAACAGTAGAAAAAAAAACGCCTTCTGGAGAGTCCTGACCTCCTCAACCCAATTGAGATATGGTAGGATTTTAAGGAAAAAGCCACTTCTCTCTAAAAAGAACATTGCGGCTAGTCTGCAGTTTGCTAAATCTGACATGAATAAGCTAGAAGGCTACTGGACCAAAGAAAGGCTTTGTGGACTGAGGAAACTAAAAAATAGAGGGTTTAAATAAGAAGCTTTGGGAAATGTTTAGGGAAAGAAAGCACTGGATTACAGCATAAAAAGAATCATATCCCTTATCTGTAAAACATGGTGGTGGTGGTAGTCATGGTGTGGGCCTGTTTTGCAGTGTCTTGACCAAAAAGGCTTGCTATTACTGATGGACAAAAAAATAGTCTGAATTTAAACCAAGAAATTCTGAACGAAAATGTCCTTAAACACAACATCTGTCCTTGTGTTAAATCTCAAGAGAACGTGGGTCATGCAACAAGACAATGACCCTAAGCACACAAGTGCTACGAAAGTTCTACAAAAGTACAGTTAAAGAAGGATAAAATAGTTTTAGTGTTTTTTTATGGTTTTGGAGTGGGGCCAAGTATAAATTCCTGACTTTATTCCAAAAGGAATGTTGTGGGCGGAGCTGAAGATGTAGCTCATGAGAAGAAACCCATCAACATGAAAGAGCTGTAGCTGTCTTCTGTAGAGGAATGAGCTAAAGTTTTTGTTTTAAGTATCTCCATCTACACTGCCTGGACAAAAAATAAAAGTCTCCACCTGGATTTAAGTAAGTAAATGATGTGGGGTTGGTTGATGCTGCAGTTGGTCTGCAGGTTTAGGTTCAGCAACAGTATGTGCAGAAAGAATGAGGTCAGCTGACTACCTGAATATACTGAATATAGACCAGATTATTCCATCAATGGATTTTTTCTTCCCTGATGAACATGCCCATATTCCAAGATGACAATATCAGGATTCATGGGTCTGGAATTGTGAAAGAGTTCAGGGTCCAGGGAGCATGAGATCATCATTTTCACACATGGATTCAGAGAGAGTTCACCAGAGAGAGTCCAGATCTTAACCTCATTGAGAATCTTTGGAATGTGCTGGATGGAGAAGGTTTTGTGCAGTGGTCAGACTCTACCATCATCAATGCTGCTGCAAGATCTTGGTGAAAAATTAATGAAACACTGGATCAAAATAAATCTTGTGACATTGCAGAAGATTATTAAAACCATGCCACAGTGAATACGTGACGCAATCAAAACTAAAGGCGGTCCAACCAAATATTAGAGTTTGTGACGTCTTTCATTACTATAGAAGTTGGAATGATTGAGTAGGTGTCCCCATACTTTTGTCCCTAAAAACTCCATATGGTGCACGCCGAGTTGAGTTGCGTTTTACAGAAGCACGAGGCAAACAGACCACAGCTGAGTCCTGCGCTGTGATTGGCCGTGTGATTGGCGTTGAGTAGATAGTGTGCTTTCTGGGCCTCTTAACTCCAGTCAGAGGCTGGTGGCCTTTCATTAGAGAATTACTGAGTGCTATCAGCGCTCGGCCTCTGAAGTCCACCTTTCATGGCCGTGATATTTGCATTCGCTTTTTGATCTCTTTGACATTATAAGAATGAGCACGGCGATATCCAATTCAGTGCAGCTACAGCCTCTGTTTGGTTCAAGGACAGAGTGCAAGAGAGAGAGAGATCAAGAGAAAGAGAGATAGAAAGAGAAAGAGATTGTTTTCGCTTCCATCATCTCAGATATGGCTCTGTGATCTCTGATGCACAGCTGTTCTCATTGAATGGCTGTACGGTACATTACTTTGCTTGTTTGAAACATATATATATATATATGTTTCTGGTGGAAACAGGAGAGTTGAGGTGCGCATTGAATTCTGCGTGATTTGATCAGCCGTGGTTTTATGTTTTTTTGGATACAATCCAGGTTAGCACCCGAACATCACTTTCAGACAGCTTCCTCTTACAGCGTCCACAGTTAATCCTGTTGGATGTGGTTGGTCCTTCTTGGTGGTATGCTGACATTACCCTGGATACCGTGGCTCTTGATGCATCACAAAGACTCGATGTCTTGGTCACAGATGCTCCAGCAAGACGTGCACCAACAATTTGTCCTCTTTTTATTTTGAACTCTGGTATGTCACCCATAATGTTGTGTGCATTGCAGTATTTTGATCAAAACTGTGCTCTTACCCTGCTAATTGAACCTTCACACTCTGCTCTTACTGGTGCAATAATGTGCAATTAATGAAGATTGGCCACCAGGCTGTTCCAATTTAGCCATGAAACCTCCCACACTAAAATGACAGGTGTTTCAGTTTCAATTTAAGTTTGTCCAACCTCTGTACATTAGCTAGTCTTGTAGCTGCAGTGCTACAAAGAACTAAAGAAGCTAAACTTCAAAACCCAACCTTGTCCAATTTTGGCCAATTATCTAGATTAGGTTAGTTTGTTTTTAAGTTGAAATCTTACTTTTAATGCCACTATACTCTTAAGTTGTGAACCTACAGCATATATGTGATGACGCCGACGCTCCACATGTCTGTAGGGAACGACACAAAATCGTAGTTCACCACCTCCGGTGCCAAAAACTCAGGGGTTCCAAAGTTGACCTTCAGCTTCTCTCTGGGCCGATACCTGCAGACCATCAGAAACAAATCAGGTCAGATATTTCCAACATTATTCCAGATATTTTTTCAAAAACTATTTTTTACATATTTCAGGCTTATAGAGACATATATGTCCATTGTGGGATACTCGCATATGCTAGTCCATCTCAAAAAAATAGATTATTATTGAAAAGTTACTTTATTTCAGTAATGTTTTAAGTGTTTATTTCTTTTATTGTTGATGATTATGAATTACAGCCAATGAAAACCCAAAAGTCAGTGTTTCAGAAAATTTGAATATTATATAAGACCAGTAGGTACTTTTGGCAGTGTGGGCAGTGTGCCAAATCCTGCTGGAAAATGAAATCCGCATCTACATAAAAGTTGTCAGTAGCAGAGGGAAGCATGAAGTGCTGTAAGATTTTGTGGGAAAACAAAACTGCACTGATTTTAGACTTGATAATAAAACACAGTGGATCAACACCAGCAGATGACACGCCTCTGCAAACCATCACTGATCATCAGTAAATTTTGCATTTTGAGTTTTCCTGAAAAATTGTACAACACTTCATGCTTTTATAGAGATGCGGATTTCATTTTCCAGCAGGACTTGGAGCGCTGCCCATGCACACTTACTACATAATATTCTAATTTTCTGAGATATTTTTGGGATACTGACTTTGTAAAGCTGGACATTATTTAATAATTATTATTAATGTATATAATGCCCTGAAGGCAGTTAATTGCACTGGGTTTTACTTAAAGCAGCACTAGGTAGGATTACCTTGATTTTTTATCTTTTTAAAGAAGTAAAATTACAGCTTGAAACTCACTGCAGCGCTGCATTGAGGTGTAATAGGAGGAATAGCGGTGCTCTCGTGTCTGTGCCGGAGCTCCTCTGAGCTCAAACCAGACTCTGTATGTTTTCCGAGGCGGCCGCGACCAACGCTCGCGAGAACTGCGACCTGCTTTCCGACCTTTAGTTCTAACAGTTCTACAAGGACTACTGGTTCATTCTTTACAAACTAACATACAGACACTCTGGCAGAAGCTGGAAAGAGACCGAATATGTCTGTGAACGCCAGAAAACGAGAAAGAGAAACAAATCCGCCTGAAACATTTATTACACTCTACAACTGTAGGGGGAGTCCACGAGCACAAAATCTTAATCTCACCTAGTGGAGCTTTAAGTAAGAGTAACAGTGAGTAAATACTTTTGCACGTCTTTGCACCCTTTTCAGATTTTTCAGAATCTCAATAAAATACATTTAAGTTTAGAGTATATCTGTCCATACTATATATCAGACCATATACTATCAGGTTTCCTTGTCTGCTCATGCTGTACAAAGTGGTTATGAAACGATTTATGAATGTAATCTGCGATGTTCCAGTACTCCACCTAAAGTACTGTACAGTAATAATAAAATGTTTGTTATGATTTATCAAACCCAAGGCCACCCGGTTCTCCTTATTTCTTCTATAAGCTGGATCCTGACATTCATTCATCCGGAGGTTTGCGGGAAGCGGCGGCACATCGCTTGCTGATCTGGGTCAGTGACTCAGCGGAACACAAACACAGACGAAAGCTGCGAGACGGACGCAGCGTAATTGTTGTCTAAAAGCTCAGAAGAACACTAAAACTGTTGGAATGATCATTTAATGTCAATCTTTTTCATGAGTAACAGCGTGGGAGGAGATACCACCCTGGTCATTGGTTCTAAATTGGGTGTGGTGGCAGGATGATAAACCTGTGTTAGATGGTGATTCAGAGAGAACGTATTTCTCACGCTGGTGAGAGAGAGATAATTACAGAGGAGGATAATTACAGACGATGCTCAGATTTATCTCTCTCTTTCTCTTTCTCTTTTTCTCTGAGAACATCTTGAGAGCCTTAGAGAGTGTTATGGTGTGGGGTGCAATTTCGTACAATGCCAGACGACCTTTGTTCTTTATTGGACAGATTCTCCCATCTGAGCTGTGGATCTCTGCAGCTCCTCCAGAGTGACCATGGGGCTCTTTGCTGCTTCTCTGACCAGTGCTTTCTTTGCTTGATCTGTCAGTTTGGGTGGACCATGACCATGTATTGGTAGGTTTGCAGGTGTAGAATACTTTTTTGGATGATTGATTGTCCTGTAGATAGAGTTGTGGATTTCTGCGGCTCCTCCAAATTGACCAAGGGTCTCTTGGCTGCTTCTCTAACCAGTGCTCTCTTTGCTCAATCTTGCAGTTTGGGTGGACCATGGCCATGTCTTGGTAGGTTTGCAGGTGTAGAATACTTTTTTGGATGACTGACTGTCCTGTGGATAGATTCTCCCATCTGAGCTGTGGATCTCTGCAGCTCCTCCAGAATGACCATGGGGCTCTTGGCTGCTTCTCTGACCAGTGCTCTCTTTGCTCAATCTTGCAGTTTGGGTGGACCATGGCCATTTCATGGTAGGTTTGCACATGTAGATTACTTTTTTTGGATTATTGATTGTCCTGTAGATAGAGCTGTGGATTTCTCCAGCTCCTTCAGAGTGACCATGGGGCTATTTGCTGCTTCTCTGACCAGTGCTCACTTTCTCGATCTGTCAGTTTGGGTGGAAAATAGCCATGTCTTGAAAGGTTTGCAGGTGCAGAATACTTTTTTACTCCATTTTTGGATGACTGATTGTCCTGTGGATAGATTCTCCCACCTAAGCTTTGGATTTCTGCAGCTCCTCCAGAGTGACCATGGGCCTCTTGGCTGCTTCTCTGACCAGTGCTCTCTTTCTCAATCTGACAGTTTGGGTGGACCATGGCCATGTCTTGGTAGGTTTGCACATGTAGATTACTTTTTGGGATTATTGATTGTCCTGTATATAGAGCTGTGGATTTTTGCAGCTCCTCCAGAGTGACCATTGGCCTCTTGGATGCTTCTCTGACCAGTGCTCTCTTTGTTCAATCTTGCAGTTTGGGTGGATCATGGCCATGCCTTGGTAGGTTTGCAGTTTTAGAATACTTTTTTACTCCATTTTTGCATGACTGATTTTCCTGTGGATAGATTCTCCCATCTGAGCTGTGGATCTCTGCAGCTCCTCTAGAGTGACCATGGGCCTCTTGGCTGCTTCTCTGACCAATGCTCTCTTTGCTTAATCTTGCTCTTTTGGTGGACCATGGCCATCATTTGGTAGGTTTGTAGAAACAGTTGTAGAATACTTTTTTCCATGTTTGGATAATGGATTGTGCAATGCTCCTTGTGATGCTTGGGAAAGCTTGGGATGTGTTTTATAACCTAACCCAGCTTTAAACTTCTTCTCTACATCTTTATCTCTGACCTTTCTGGCGAGTTCCTTGATCTTCATGATGCTGTTTGTTCTTAACTAGTGATCTCTAACAAACCACTAAGGCCTTCATAAAACATGCTGACATTTTTTTTAACTTTTATGAAGATGCGGATTTCATTTTCCGGCAGGACTTGGCACACTGCCCACACTGCCAAAAGTACCAATTGTTCTTATATAATATTCTAATTTTCTGAAATACTGAATTTTGAGTTTTCATTACTTCAAAAGCCATAATCATCAACAATAAAGGAAATAAAGGCTTAAAATAGCTCACTCTGTGTTTAATTCATCTAAATAATATATGAGTTTCACAGAAATAAAGTAATTTTTCAATGACATACAATTCTTTTGAGATGCACCTGTATAATGAGCTACACATACAGTAGTGGTAGTGTGTGACCAAGCATGGCAGATGTCTCAGCATGGAGTTGTAGAGGTTCCTAATGGAGTCCTGTGATAATCCATCCCGTGCAGCGCCAATATTCTCACACAGTTTCAGCAGATTTTAAGGTAGTGTTACGACCCCTGGTCATATAGTTTTTTTCTTTGTGTGCCCTCTGTGCTGTTTGTGTTTGGTTTTTGGTTGTAGGACCATGATTGGCCACCGGGGGCGCACTCTATAAAAGGGCAGGAGGAAACGTTCAGGGCTCCTCCCCTTTCCTGACCTGGAACAACTTCCTGCTCAGACCAACCCGGCACCTCCATTTTGTTTTCTGTGTGTTGCTTTAGTTTTTGCTTCAATATACATTAGTCTTTGGGTAAAGTAGGGGGTGAGTGCCATTTTGTTTTGCTACCTTTTTCTCCTGTTTTGGTGACAGGGAGTCAGGGTAGTTCAGTTAGTTGTCTTTGTTTATTATTTGATATTTTGGCCCATGCTCACCCCCGAAGTCATATTCCCTTATTTTTATCAAAAAAAATGAATCCTGTTTTAATTCAGTTTTAGTGTCTGGTGTTTGGTCTGGCAGAGGGTCTGGGGAGAGAGCCCACTCTTATTTCCTGTTATGCCCTGACCCTAGACCGGGTCGTAACAGTAGGGGTAGATACACTGTTGAAAGGGTGTCCAATAGCATCCCACACATGCTACTTCAGATGGGTTTTCGCAGAACTCCATTAGGAACCTCTACAACTCAATGCTGAGACATCTGGGATGTTGTGTTACACACGCTTTACAGATTAATTCTGTTCGTGTAGCTCAATTAATATGAGATTTCTTTCTTTTTGATGAATTACGGTGTGCGCGGAGATGCGAGGGTTATTCAGAGAGAACGTATTTCTGCAGAGGAGTGTAATTAAAGCCTGAAGCTCAAATGTGAACATCTCTCTGAGAACATCTTGAGAGATAATCGCTGGAGAGGTAAATGTTTGAGAGGTAGTTGAATGCGTCTGTTTGTGAGCGATGGCGTGGAGATGTTTTTTACACTTACTTTCTAGCGAGACCGAAGTCAATGATCTTGATCTGGTTCCCGGTGCTGCTAACACACAGTATATTTTCAGGCTGTTGTAAAACAGTAAATAAATAAATAAATAAATAAATAAACACATTGAAATAGACATAAAAATAAGCACTGATGTTAAAACAAAGTACAGTGGTGTTAAAAAGTATTTGCCCCCTTTTTACTTTTTGCTTTTTTGTCATACTTACATTTTTCAGATTATCAAACAAACTTTAACATCAGACAAATATTATATTACCTGAGTAAATATAAAAAAGCACGTTATAAACGATTAATTTATTAAGAGAATAAATTAACTGTTATTAATCAAAATTTCAAATTACAAATTTTTTTTGGAAAGGAGTTCACTTTCATCTTCTGGCACTTTCATTGCCAGACCTGTTGAATCAAGAATCACTTAAATAGAACCTGTCTGACAAAAAGAAGCAGCTAAAAGATCTCAAAAAGCAGCACATTGTTCCCTGATCTGAAGAAATTCAAAAACTGATGAGGAAACAAAGTCATTAATGATCTATCAGTCTAAAAAGGTTACAAAGAAAGTATGAGCTATTATTCACAAATGAAGAAAACATGGAACACTGGTGAACCCTCCCAGGAATGATTGGCCGACAGATATTATTCCAAAAGGGCATGGACAACTCATCCAGAAGGTCTGGATAGCTGAAGTTAAACTGAGTTAAGCTCAGTGTAAATTCATCAATAATAAGAAAGAGACTGGTTGAAAAGGGTCTCAATGGAGTTCCAATGCAACAAAAAAAGCAGTGCGCCGACCAAAAAGAACACAATGGCCTGTCTCCCATTTACTGAACGTGGTAGTGTAATGAGGGTCTGGGGCTGCTTTGCTGCTTCAGGGTCTGGACAAAAAATAAAAAATGCTCTTTCAATATAATTAATTCCGAAGTAATTACTTCACATTTACAAAATAGCAATAATAAATCTTTACTGTGTAAAAGAAAATTGTTATGACAGCTGACTTGTGGTAAAAAAAAAAAAAAGTGTGATATTGTTCGTTTGTCGATTGTCGTTTTGTTTTGTGTAGCAAAAAATGCATTATAAATAATGAATTAAAGTAAACAGAATGTTAAGATCGCACAAGGGTCAATGTCAAACCCAAACATTTTCAGTCTTTTTTATTTTAAGTTAATCTGAACTCTACTGATCTGATGTTAGTTGGTGAGTTGGTGGGTTAATTTCTATTAGCAGAATGTCAGTGTGGTGCAAGAAAACCAGTTTTCACCTTCAGGTCCAAATGCAGGATGTACTGCTGGTGAAGATACTGGACCCCTTCACAGATCTGGCGCGTGAAGACGATGGCGTCCAGCTCAGTCAGCTGATAATGTTCATCAACGATGCGGTCGAACAGCTCTCCCCCCTCCACACTGCAGCACACAGAGGCAGAGTGACACACATTTATCGCCTATTACGTCTTTTGATAAGAAACAGTGCCGGCATCGAACTTGGTCCGAGCAGTGCTTGTGATTGCTGATTGACGTCTGTATGAGGACAGATCAACCAGAGTGAGCAGTATTCATTAATAAAGCATCCATAGCAAAATCTGTTTTTTTTTTTGGAATAAACTCCAAACTGAGAGTTAATATCAACTCATTTTACATGTACAGTTGGAAGAAAAAGTATGTGAACTCTTTGGGATTACTTGGATTTCTGTATACAGTCATATGAAAAAGTTTGGGCACCCCTATTAATCTTAATCATTTTTAGTTGTAAATATTTGGGTGTTTGCAACAGCCATTTCAGTTTGATATATCTAATAACTGATGGACACAGTAATATTTCAGGATTGAAATGAGGTTTATTGTACTAACAGAAAATGTGCAATATGCATTAAACCAAAATCTGACCAGTGCAAAAGTATGGGCACCCTTATCATTTTATTGATTTGAATACTCCTAACTACTTTTTACTGACTTACTGAAGCACAAAATTGGTTTGGTAACCTCATTGAGCTTTGAACTTCATAGCCAGGTGTATCCAATCATGAGAAAAGGTATTTAAGGTGGCCAATTGCAAGTTGCTCTCCTATTTAAATCTCTTCTGAAGAGATGGTGTCACTGTGCATCGGTCAACAATACAGCGCACTTTGCACAAGGAGAAGCTGTATGGGAGAATGATGCGAAAGAAGCCATTTCTGCAAAAACGCCACAAACAGAGTCGCCTGAGGTATGCAAAAGCACAAAAGCACACCTCAGGCGACTCTGTTTGTGGCATGCATACCTTTTCTCATGACTGGATACACCTGGCTATGAAGTTTAAAGCTCATTGAGGTCACCAAACCAAGTTTGTGCTTCAGTAAGTCAGTAAAAAGTAGTTAGGAGTATTCAAATCAATAAAATGATAAGGGTGCCCATACTTTTGCACCGGTCAAATTTTGGTTTAATGCATATTGCACATTTTCTGTTAGTACAATAAACCTCATTTCAATCCTGAAATATTACTGTGTCCATCAGTTATTAGATATATCAAACTGAAATAACTGTTACAAACACCCAAATATTTACAACTAAAAATGAATAAGATTAATAGGGGTGCACAAACTTTTTCATATAACTGTAAATTGGTCATTAAATGTATTCTGATCTTCATCTAAGTCACAACAATAGACAAACACACTCTGCCTAAACTAATAACACACAAAAATTATATGTTTGCATGGTTTTATTGAACACAACATGTTAGCATTAACAGTGCAGGGGAGAAAACTATGTGAACTTCTAGGCTAATGACTTTTCTAAGAGCTAATTGAAACGAGGATGTGATGGTTAAAGCTGCCCTGCCCTATAAAAACACACACACAAGAGTTTTGAGTTTGCTGTTTTTAAAAAGCATTGCTTGATGTGAATCATGCCTCGAACAAAAGAGCTCTCAGAAGACCTACACTCAATAATTGTTGACCTGCATGAAGCTGGAAAGGGTTATAAAAGTATCTCTAAAAGCCTTAATGTTCATGTGTCCACGGTAAAACAGACGCTCTACAAATAGAGAAAGTTCAGCACTGTTACTGGAGCTGCTCTCTCTAGGCGTGGTAAAGTCCTGTAAAGATGACTGTAAGAGCACAGCTCAGAATGATCAATGAGGTGAAGAAGAATCCTAGAGTGTCAGCTAAAGAATAACATTGCTAACATTTTGTTGACAAATCTACAATAAGGAAACATTAAACAAAAATGGAGTTCATGGGAGGACACCATGGTGGAAGCCATTGCTATGCAAAAAACAAAACCAAACATTGCTGCACGTTTAAAGTTTGCAAAAGAGCACCTGGATGTTCCACAGCAGTACTGGCTAAATATACAAAATGGACAGATGAAACCAAAATTGAGTTGTTTGTAAGGAACACACAATGCTATGTGTGGAGAAAAAATGGCACAGCACACCATCATCAAAACCTCATCCCAACTGTGAAACATGGTGGAGGAGGCATCATGGTTGCTGCGTTGCTGCCTCAGGGTCTGGACGGATTAACGTCATCAACGGAAAAATTAATTCCCAAGTTTACCAAGACATGGGACATGCCCAATATGCAAATACAGTAAATGATGCTCGGATTTGTATAACTCCAGATTTGTTTAACTCCAGATTTATTTAACTCCAGATTTATTTAACTCCAGATTTTTAAACTCCAGATTTTTAAACTCCAGATTTGTATAACTCCAGATTTGTTTAACTCCAGATTTGTTTAACTCCAGATTTATTTAACTCCAGATTTTTGAACTCCAGATTGGTTTAACCCAGATTTTTGAACTCCAGATTGGTTTACCCAGATTTTTGAACTCCAGATTTGTTTAACTTCAGATTTGTTTAACTCCAGATTTTTAAACTCCATAATTTTGAACTCCTGTAATTTGCTGTGCAGAGTCGCCGTGTGCGGTCTGCTCTGCTTAACTGTGCTGTGATGATGATGATGATGATGATGATGGTGATGATGATGATGACAGCAGCACTCTGGTGTGAAGTAGAATGTGTGGGTGCAGCTAGTTCCCGTCAGCCAGAACAGAGCTGCTGAAAAACACGGCCAGTGAAAGGAAATTTGTCTTGCAAATGAAGCTCTAATGGACGGCGTCAGCTCCGGCATCAAAGCCCAAACCAGCCCCGGCACTCATTACTGTTCCATATGAACAAAAGACACTAAATGAAGGCTGTTTTAATTCAAGCAACCTATAAAAAAACATCTCCCTCCATCTGTCACTCTCTTTTAAACACACAGACCACCATTCAGTTATTAATCTAATGATTTATTACCCAGAAACGCCTGGGGCAATAACCATTCACTACATTAACATTCATTCAGATTACTAATACAGCACTCAGTACCATGTCCAATACAGCAGATTAAGAAGGACCTTGTTGAATATGTATACTATATAAAGTGCTATTATACAACAGTTAGTTCCGACCTCACAATCTGATTGGTTGAGAAGTGTTCTAGCCGTGATGATATTTGTGATAACATCACGGCCTTCTCACACTAAACTTGTATCACTCCGCCGGCGCGTTGCCGAGTAACGGCGTATACACACAGTACAGTTTTGAATCATCGCCTTCACCGGCACCAGCAGCAGCGTTAGCTTAGCACATGCTAGCGCTCAGCCGCGGCACATATGCCCGCAGCCCGCAGCGCTGACTCGTCTTATGTGGAAAAAAGGGAAGAAAAACCACTTGGCTAACGCCGTCTGACAGCCAGAACGATACTTTAACCAGCCAGTCTAGGCTGAGCTAAGTTAATGCTGAGCTAAAGCAAGCTATGCTGACTGGGAATTTCCGAAGCGCGGATAGCTTGACTCCGGTCACCTACCCACAGTCCAGCCACACTGGCAAGCTAACCAACACCACCCAGCAAAACAAACAGAAATGCTCAAAAAATGCGCAGCTTTCACCTGAAGACGACTCCACAGAGCAGGAGAGGAGAGTATTAGCGTTATTTCACGCTCCTAACGCTACCATATTCACTTATTCCCAATTTTGATTTCAAGCTAACTTTCGTGGTGTTAGTCTGTATGAACTATACACCGTTTTGTAGTTAAGTTGTGGTGGAACTACTTTTTGGCGGAAGGCTCAGTCCATATTAAATCATATTCAAACTGAATTTCTTAAAGTTCTTTGATTTATTTTCTTTATTAATTTTGTAAAAAAATAAACTGTTGTATAAAAGCAATAGAGCACTCGAGGTCGTGTGTTATCACGAATAACATCATGTTAACCGTGATGTTATTTGTGATAACACACTCCCTCTCGTGTTCTATTGCTTAAATATGAAGTAAATAGTCGATGTCCAATAAAAAAACCAAGTATCTCCTTTTTTGTCGATTTTTAGTTTACTACATGATTTAAACAGACAAACTATCACTTACACTGTGCCAAAATTTCTTCATGATCGAACCAATAGAAATACTTCAAAATGACCTGAAATAAACTCTTTTTACATTGACTTTTATTGAACGTTTGGAACATTTTTTCTCTCTCCTGTAAAGAGCTTTAAAGCTGTTTTGAAGATACCTGTTTTTCATTTGACAGCAATGAAATATACATTATAAATAAATTGTAAAGTGATTCATACTATGAAGAAACACTTAAGAAATCATGTAGTAACTTAAAAGTGTTAAACAAACCAAAATACTCTGTGAAGAAGCATTTAGATGCTGTTATCTGAGGATCTGTGGTTACCTTGTAGTTTCTGAGGCTGGTAACTCTGTACAACAGAATGAACTCTTGCTCTTCCTTTCCTGGGCAGTCCTGATGAGAGCCAGTTTCATCATAACCCTTTTGATGGTCTTTGCGACTGCACTTGAGGATTTTTTTTTTATTGACTCACCTTCATTTTTTCTTAAACTATTTTTCTTTATTTAGTTGAGTAGTTCTTGCTTCTCATAATCTGGATTAGATCATTACTCAAATATTCACTATTCACTGTATACCTGTAACTCTACCTCTTCACTACTTTACTTTAACTGATGCTCTCAAACACTTTATTAAGAGACAAGAAATTCATGTTATTAACTCTTGATGAGTTCAGCACAGCTGTTAACTGAAAGCCTGAATTCCAGGTGACTCTACCTCATAAAACTGACTGAGAAAATCCAGCAGAGGTGTGATAAATCTAAGCATAAGTCTAATCTAAGCAAGAGGTGCTACTTTGAAGAAACACTCTAAAACATATTCTGGTTGGATAAATACTTTTTTTGTTTGCTAAATAATTCCATGTTTTCTTCTTTATAGTTTGGATGACTTTAGTATTAACCTACAATGCAGAACATTTTTAAATAATCAAAAAACACAGATTTTTAGGCTGTTTTACTGTTCATATGCTACATATTGGTTAATAATAATATAATTCTATCTACAAAAAAAAACTATAATATAATCTATATAGGTTCAGGTATCAAATTCTGGTATATTGCTACTTTGGCGGCAGAAAACGCAGGTGCACCACTGACTGATTAAAATCCTGACAACAGTCAACAACCAGACGTCCATACCTATCTTGGCAACACAGATGCACTGTTTTTGCATCCTTTCTGGTTTTCCAAACCATTACTAACCATCCTGACCATCAGTAAATTTTACATTTCATTTGAAGAAAATCAAGGGAGCAGAGTCTGGAGGAAGAGTGGAGAGACACACAGTTCAAACTGCTCGAGGTCTAGTGTGAAGTTTCCACTAATCAGTGATGGTTTGACAAAGAGACATTTCATCTGCTGGTGTTGATCCACTGTGTTTTATTATCAAGTCTAAAGTCAGTGCACTTTTGTTTTCCCACAAAATCTTACAGCACTTCATGAATTTATGGAGATGCAGATTTCATTTTCCAGCAGGACTTGGCACTCTGCCTACAATGCCCAAAGTACCAATTGGTCTTATATAATATTAAATAATAGTAACTTTTCAATAAAAAGATTAAATAAGAAACATGTACGTACTACTCCATGATGAGGGTGAGGTTGGTGCGAGACTCGAACGCGTCGTACAGCTGGATGAGGTTGACGTGGTTGAGCTGATTCATGACCCCAATCTCGTTCTTCACCTCCTCCTGCAGGGGCGGTTTGATGGACGGAGAAAGAGAAAAAGAGAGGGATCAGGAGTCAAAAAACAACGACAAAGGAAATGAATCATCGCATTAAACACAGCGCATCAGTGCTCTTTAACTGCGTAAATCCTATCATCAGCCGCTGATTTCAGCATTGTGTTGCGGGCCGAGCGTCGCGGGGAGGACGGAGGTCAGACGCTGATTCTGGATCTCAGACGGGTTATTTCAGACTGAGAGCTGAGCTGTTAGAAGAGGCTCTGGTGTCGCAGGGAGCAGCAAAAGCCGCAATTTAGACACTTTGGGAGAGATAGAGGCTGACAGCCATGCATGGCCTGTAATTGCCTGTCTCACTTTTTCTGTTTCTGGCTTCGTACCTTCTCAAACCACCCTGTGAATCCTTTCATCTCCCGTGTCTGAGGATCATCGGGGTCATTATTAGGATTCTGTGCCTTTTGTCCATCATAACTTTCATAAAAATATTTTTTTTGGCTATTTATCATAAATATAAGATGATGTCAGACTAGACAGAAATCATATTTTCTAGCTTAAAGACTTAATGTTTTAATATATATTTTCATATTCCTGTCATCAGTGATGTCAGTAATGCGTTACTCTAATCTGACCCTTTTTTTAGTAACAAGTAATCTAACGTGTTACTATTTTCAATCCAGTAATCAGATTAAAGTTACTTAACCAAGTTACTGTGCGTTACTCTCTCTCTCTCTCCACCTCACACACACACACACACACACACACACCGCGCTCCCTTCCCCAACTCCTCCGCTCTGCCCCCTGCCAATCACACGCGTCTCGGACACACAGCGACACAAACGAATCCATGGAGGCAGGTGAGAGAAGCGCGTTTTGTAGCTGGAAATACCGCTACTATTTTGAGTTAGTATCAGCTATTAGGTTCCAATATCAGGGTTCTCTGTACACTCTGTGCTGACAACAAAGTGCCTAGAAGAAATAGACTTTCTGACAAGAGGATTGAGAAGCTTCTGTTAATGAGGTACAACCATTGGTTTACTCACCCCACTCCACTGTTTCACTCTTAACATGTGATTACAAAATAAAACCAGCTCAAAATAATAAAAAAAAAAACACATGATGTCAGCCTAGACCATATACACGGTTCTGTTTTGTAAAACCACTCCTTGCTGCCCTGCAAAGAACAACAGGTTCCATGTTCAGTTTGTTAAAATATATCAGGTCAAGAAAGACTTTCTTCATTTTTTTTTTTTTTTATAAAAACAAGTATTTATGTTAAGTGAAATCAAGAAAGACCATATTTATTTTTTTATAAAAACAACTATTTATGTTATTTATGAGATTTTTTTTTAAATATCTTTAAATGTCTAGAGATACATTGTTGCTGTTAAAAATGCATTTTCCAATAAAGGGAGTATTGGCAAAACTGGTTATAATGTTTATGTTAAGGCGGCGGGAGGTGGTGTCTGCAGCTGCTGAAAGTAACTAATAAAGTAACTTGTAAAGTAACTTAGTTACTTTTAAAATCAAGTAATCCATAAAGTAACTAAGTTACTTTTTAAAGGAGTAATCAGTAATCAGTAATCGGATTACTTTTTCAAAGTAACTATACCATCACTGACTGTCATGCATGCATTCACACTGATATGGCAAGTTGGACAACATGGTGGAAAGGTCCTGCTTAAATCTATCTCTAAGTCATTTGATGTAAAAGTGGCCCTAGTGAAAAACAAAAGAATAAATATTAGATTAAAGTATACTAAGCATCATTATGCTATAGTACTCTAAAGTGTTCTTGTAGCCACTTTATTATTAATCAGTATATTTTATGTGCTTAATATGTGCTTCAATTGAACAACTTTTTTTGTACTTATTTGTATTTATTATACTTTAACTGAATGTAATTAAATTGTGCTAAGTGTATACTAAACTTAACCATACTAAAATAGAACTATTTTAAATATACTTAAATACTGAAGTAACATTTAAACAAGACTAAGACTACTTCATGTATGTAACCCCATATTTTAAATACGCTTACAGTAAAATTATAATACATTTAATTTTTAGAGTTTTATACACTGAGTGTATTAGAAATACTAATACTGAAAATTGATGTATATATGATGAATGATGAATATATTTACATTATTTGAGTACAGATATACTAGTTGCTCCTGTATTTTGTAGGTAGCACACTTATAGTTTGTACACTTCGCCCGGTCAAAATATATTTTAATATACTGTACTACAATTTTTAGCAAGTTACAAATTTACTTTAGAATTTTTTTGAATTAGTAGTAGTAATTAATTTCACTTTCTAAAAAAGTTACATGATACTTTATATTTTAAGTGAATTATTGTAACAGTTGTTTTTAACACACTTGCTAAAAATTTACAAAAGTATATTTGGAAATAAATATTTTAAAAGTATATAGAATTACGTTAAACTAAAAATACACTAGATTGTACTTTTAAAAAAAGTATGATCAAAGTTTACTTTCAAACATTTGATGAAAGCATAATATTAATGCACTTTTAATATATTTTAAGTAAGTATACATACATCTGTTATTAGTATATTTACAGCATACTTAGACATTTCTCAATATGTTTTTTTTTTCACTAGTGCGTGTTTATTTAGAATAAATCTTGTATAAAACGTATTTTTCCACAGTGTTTGAGTGGAATGTAAGCAGTAAACTAAATGCAGGTTATATTGATATTGACCCAGAGACAGAGGCTGGCAGGCCGAGTCGAGGCCTCTAATTGGCTGGCTCATTTTTCCTGGCGTTCACATTTTCTCAAATCGCTCTGGAAATCCTTTTAGCTCCCGTATCTGAGGATGATCAGCGCTGATCAGCGAGGTGGAGCCGGACGGGTGTGTTCTGCTCCTGAGAGCTGTAGATGGTGATGGTGGGGATGAAGAGCAGCTGAGAGATGGACTGATGATCCCGCGGTTCAGCAGTAAAATCCTCATTAGATAATATTAGAGACAGTCACTGAGAGCTGCAGATGTCAGAATCAGATGCTACAGATCTTTGTTTGGGGAAAATTAAACTAAAAGCAGCCTCAGGAAATGAGTGTGTGTGTGTGTGTTGTTTATTCATCCTGTGCTGATGAATAAACAAATGTACTACCACTACCACAAAAAATATGGCTTAATGAAACTCTAAAACGAATATAAACTACTAAAATTAAGTTAAAAAAAAAAACACATTATAAAATAGTGAAAAGACTGTGGGGAAACATCATCTTCCAGGAAGGAATGTGGTCAGAAAAAATCTTGAATGATGGTGATCAGCGATCATTTAAGTGCTTGGTGAAATCATAGAGTAGAAAAACAACACCAGAGCTCAGGGATATGGTCAATAGTAAAAGTAAGAGCTTTTCCACATGCACAATCCAGAAAAATCCAGAAAAATATGGAAATCTATAATGAAATGAATTGAATTCCATAATTAATAAAATCTATATTCACTTTTATCCAGTGCTGATGAAAAAACAAATATACCTCAGCTAAAGACTGAAACTCTAGGCTTTGGGCATGGATTAAAATAAACTACTAAAATCAGGTTAAAACATGTTAAAAACACATTATTAAAAAATGAAAAGACAGTGGGGAAACATCACCTTCCAGGAAGGAATGTCATCAGAAAAAATGTTAAATGATGGTGATCAGCAATCACTTAAAGGTTTGGTGAAATGGAATAGTAGTAAAACAGCACTAGAACTTAGGGATATGGTTAATAGTGAAAGTAATAGCTTTTCCACATGCAAAATTCAGAAAAATACGAAAAAATATGGTAATCTATAATGAAATGAATTAAATCCCATAATTAATCAAACCTGTATTCACTTTCATTCAGTGCTGATGAAAAAACAAATACACCTTAACTAAAGAATGAAACTCTAGGCTTTGTGCATGGATAAAAAAAATACTAAAATCAGGTTAAAACATGTTAAAAACACCTTTTTAAAAAATGAAAAGACAGTGGGAAAACATCATCTTCCAGAAGGGATTTGTGGTCAGAAAAAAATCTTGAATGATCAGTGATCATTTGGCCAAATCAAATGGAAGAAAAAAGGTAGCAGCACTAGAACTTAGGGATATGGTTAATAGTGAAAGTAAGAGCTTTTCCACACGCACAATGTGAAGGGAACTGAATGGATTGGGACTAAACAGCTGTGTAGCCTTAAGAAAACCACTATTCAGTGAGGATAACCAGAAAAGACATTTTCTTTTTTGATAGGGAGCGTAAAGTTTGGACTCTGGAGCAATGGGAGAAGGACATGTGAAGGTCTGATGAGTCCAGATTTATCCAGCTGTTCCAGAGTGATGGAGCATCAGGGTAAGAAGAGGTTCAGCAACAGTATGTGCTGAAAGAATGAGGTCAGCTGACTACCTGAATATACAGAATATATACCAGGTTATTCCATCAATGGAATATTTTTTTCTTCCCTGATGATCACGCCCATATTCCAAGATAAGACAAAGCCAGGATTCATGGGTCTGGAATTGTGAAAGAGTTCAGGGTTCAGGAAGCATGAGATCATCATTTTCACACATGAATTGAGAGAGAGTTCACCACAGAGTCCAGATCTTAACCTCATTGAGAATCTTTGGGATGTGCTGGATGGAGAAGAGCTGCTTTGTGCAGCGGTTGGTCAGACTCTACCATCATCAATGCTGCTGCAAGATCTTGGAGAAAAATTAATCCAGCAACACTGGATTAAAATAAATAAATCTTGTGACATTGCTGAAGATTATTGAAACAATGCCACAGAAAATGTGTGAAGCTGCAATCAAAGCTAAAGACAGACCAAGCAAATATTACAGTGTGTGACCTTTTTTTTGTCCAGGCAATTTATGTATGTACTGTATGTATGTATGTAGGTATGTATGTATGTTATTTATATACATGCATGTGTATGTTCAAGAGAAGATTGAGTGGTTGTATTTCATGCACTTCACTTCTAGCAGGTGTGTGTGTGCTCGTGTGTGTGCGTGTGTGTGTGTGTGTGTATGTGTGTGTGTGTGTGTGTGTGTGTGTGTAGTGCTGTGGGGCAGTATGAGTTCTCATCAGATGTCATAAATAATAAATCTGTTCACAGGAACAGAGCAGGAGATAGACTGTAGCAGACAGACAGAGAGAGAGAGAGAGAGAGAGAGAGAGAGAGAGAGAGAGAGAGAGAGAGAGAGAGAATGACAGGGGGAGAAAGAGGAAAAATAAGAGAGAGAAGATGATAAAGAGAGAGAAAAAGAGGCAGAAAGAGACAGAGAAAGAAAACAAAAATGAGACAGAGAGAGCAAAAGAATAAGAGAGTAGAAGATAAAGAGAGAGAATAAGAGGGAGAGAGAGAGAGAGAAAGAGAACGAGAGGGAGGAAGAAAAAAAGAAAGAATATTAGATAGATAGATAGATAGATAGATAGATAGATAGATAGATAGATAGATAGGGAAAGAGAGAGAAAGAACAAGAGGGAGTAGAAGAAACAGAGATTGTGAAAGAACGAGAACAAGAGGGAGGAAGAGAAAAGAAAGAATATGAGAGAGTAGAAGAGAGAATGAGAGGAAGGGGGAGAGAGAAAGAATAAGAGAGTAAAAGAGAGAGATTAAAAGAGATAGAAAAAGAGAATGAGAGAAAGGAAATTAGAACGACAGGGAGGAAGAGAAAAAGTAAGAATATGAGAGAGTAGGAGAGCGAAGAAGAACGAGAGGGAGGGAGAGAGAGAGATAGAGAGACAAAAAGCTAATGGCATGGAGAGAGAGAGAAAAAAAGAACAAAAGATTAGAAGAGAGATATAAAGAAATAGAGAATGAAAGGGAGGGAGGGAGAGAAAGAAAGAACAAAAGAGAGTAGAAAAAAGAGAGAAATAAATTAGATGAATGGAGAGAGGGAAAGAATAAGAGAGAGTCGAAGAGAGAGAGAGAGAGAGAGAGAGAGAGAGAGAGAATGAAAGGGAGAAAGAAAGAGGAAAAATAAGAGAGAGAAGAGAGAGCGAGAGAGAAAATAAGAGAGAGTAGATGATAAAGAGAGAGAATAAGAGGCAGAAAGAGACAGAGCAAGAAAACAAAAATAAGACAGAGAGAGAGAGCAAAATAATAAGAGAGAGAATAAGAGGGAGAGAGAGAGAAAGAGAACGAGAGGGAGGAAGAAAAAAAGAAAGAATATTAGATAGATAGATAGATAGATAGATAGATAGATAGAGAGGGAAAGAGAGAGAAAGAACAAGAGGGAGTAGAAGAGACAGAGATTGTGAAAGAACGAGAACAAGAGGGAGGAAGAGAAAAAGAAAGACTATGAGAGAGTAGAAGAGAAATTGAGAGGAAGGGGGGGAGAGAAAGAATAAGAGAGTAAAAGAGAGAGATTAAAAGAGATAGAGAAAGAGAATGAGAGAGAGAAAATTAGAACGACAGGGAGAAAGAAAAAAAGAAAGAATATGAGAGAGTAGAAGAGAGAGCGAAGAAGAACGAGAGGGAGGGAGAGAGAGAGATAGAGAGACAAAAAGCTAATGGCATGGAGAGAGAGAGAAAAAAAGAACAAAAGATTAGAAGAGAGATATAAAGAAATAGAGAATGAAAGGGAGGGAGAGAAAGAAAGAAAGAACAAAAGAGAGTAGAAGAAAGAGAGAAATTAATGAGAGGAAGAGAGAGAGGGAAAGAATAAAAGAGAGTAGAAGAGAGAGAGCGAAAAAGAACGAAAGGGAGGAAGAGAGAGAGAAAAAGAAAGAATTAAAGAGAGTAGAAGAGAGAATGAGAGTAAGGGAGAGAGAAAGAATAGAGAGTAAAAGAGAGAGAGTAAGAGAGATAGAGAGAGAATGAGAGAGAGAAAATTAGACGACAGGGAGGAAGAGAAAAATAAATAATATGAGAGAGTAGAAGAGAGAAAGAGAAGAAGAACGAGAGGGAGGGAGAGAGAGATAGAGAAACAAAAAAGCTAATGGCAGGGAGAGAAAGAAAAAAAGAACAAAAGAGAGTTGAAGAAAGAGAGAAATTAATGAGAGGAAGGGAGAGAGGGAAAGAATAAGAGGGAGTAGAAGAGACAGAGATTGTGAAAGAAAGAGAACAAGAGGGAGGAAGAGAAAGAATATGAGAGAGTAGAAGAGAGAATGAGAGGGAGGGAGATAGAGAAAGAATAAGAGAATAAAAGAGAGAGAGTAAGAGAGAATGAGAGAGAGAGAGAAAATTAGAACGACAGGGAGGAAGAGAAAAATAAAAGAATATGAGAGAGTAGAAGAGAGAGAGAGCGAAGAAGAATGAGAGGGAGGGAGAGAGAGAGAAAAAAGGGACAAAAGATTAGAAGAGAGACATAAGGAAATAGAGAATGAAAGGGAGGGAGGGAGAGAAAGAAAAAAAGAACAAAAGAGAGTAGAAAAAAGAGAGAAATTAATGAGAGAAAGGGAGAGAGGGAAAGAATAAGAGAGAGTAGAAGAGAGAGAGTGAAAAAAAAACAATAGGGAGGAAGAGAGAGAGAAAAACAAAGAATTAAAGAGAGTAGAAAAGAGAGAGAAAGAGAGAGAGTGTTTGATAGTAATTGAAGTGTGTGGGAGAACAGAGGGGTTATTACTGCTGCTGTTTTTTTGTTGTTTTTGTTGTTTTTGTTGTTCTGGTTGTTTTCTACTCACCTTCTCCTTCAGTCCTTTCACTTTGATGATCTTGGCGGCGAGGGTTAACCCCGAGGAGAGTTCTGCACACTTATGCACCTGCCCAAACCGACCCCTGCAGAAATATCAACACTTACACCAGCAGCTGATACAGTGGGGTGTGGTCTTAGTACTGCAAAATAGTAGCAGACTATTATTGAGTATAAGAATGAACGATAAAAAGTTTTGGTAACACTTTACATTAAATGTTTACTAACTAAACACATTGGCTACCATGAATAAGACATGAGATAATACATTAACAATGCTTAGGTAATGTTAATTAAACACAGAACAAAAGCATTAATTAATGCTATTTTCACATTAACTACATTACATTACATTACATTACATTACATTTGGCAGACGCTTTTGTCCAAAGCGACTTACAATAGTCAAGTACAATGTAAAATAAGTTTAAAGGAAAAACATCTTTGGATAGGGATAAAAGGAGGACAAAGGGGAATAATAGGATAGAGGAGTGAAGGAGAGGAAGAAGGAAATGAGGTTAGAAGTAGTTAGTGTGTTAGAGGTGTTAGGAGAGTAAGTGCTCTTTGAAGAGCTCTGTCTTCAGGAGTTTATTAAAGATAGTGAGAGATTCTCCTGATCTGGTAGTGGAAGGTAGTTAGTTAGAGGTGTTAGGAGAGTAAGTGCTCTTTGAAGAGCTCTGTCTTCAGGAGTTTATTAAAGATAGTGAGAGATTCTCCTGATCTGGTAGTGGAAGGTAGTTAGTTAGAGGTGTTAGGAGAGTAAGTGCTCTTTGAAGAGCTCTGTCTTCAGGAGTTTATTAAAGATAGTGAGAGATTCTCCTGATCTGGTAGTGGAAGGTAGTTAGTTAGAGGTGTTAGGAGAGTAAGTGCTCTTTGAAGAGCTCTGTCTTCAGGAGTTTATTAAAGATAGTGATAGATTCTCCTGATCTGGTAGTAGAAGGTAGTTTGTTCCACCATTGGGGAACTCTGTATGAGAACAGTCTGGATTGCTTTGTGTGAATGTTTGTTTGGCAAAGCGAGGCGACGTTTATTGGAGGAGCGCAGCGGCCGGGAGGTAGCGTAATAACTAAAGTAAAGCAAAGAAGGAAAGCATTTGTTAAGATGAACAATTAATCATACACTTCATTAATAATGTTAACTAATGTTCGCTAAACAAGTAACAACTGCTCTTCTTGTCATCTGCTTATGTGCTGCAGCTATGCATACAGTCATTGTTAAATATGTATTAATTAAATATTAGTTATAAATATATTTGGCTGTGATAACACTTATGCAGTGGTAGCCAGTTACTTATTTTATTTACTGATGTCCGTTAACGAATATAATATTTTATATTTTACATTTTTACTTCTAATGGATATATATCTGTACATGGAATAGAATTATTTTAATTTCACTTTACATCTGGTATATATTTATGTGCTTAGTGTTTAAAAGATGTTAATAATGCTTTAAAAAGGCAATTATTGGTTAATCATGGTTTATAGTTACAATTTCTACATATACGTTGAATTCCAACAAACACTTACACAAATATATGATGAAATGAAGCATAAGCAGCATCCAGAATTATATTTACTTAAATATAAATATTTAACCATTACCGTATGCATAACTGCAGTACACAAGCAAATGACAAGAAGATTAACTAAAAGTAAAGTATATGATAATAATGTAAATGATTTATTGTTCATCTTAACAAATGATTCACTTGTGATGTGAAAGCAACATTAATTAATGCTGTTTTTCTGTGTTTAATTAACATTACCTAAGCATTGTTAATGTATTACATCATGTCTTATTCATGCAAACTAATGAATTAATTCATATTAGTTAGTCAACACTTAATGTAAAGTGTTACCAATTTTTTTTCCTCCTCTTCTATAGAAATATAAGCATAATTGTCCGCTATGTTGTCAAGTTTGCAACCAGAATCTGTGCATTTGATAAAACAGGCCCTTTCTCCCAGACTAAGTGTCTCAGACTGCCTTCATTGAGTTTACAGTGCAAGCTAAAGGACCAGAAGCAGATTGGTTATGTCCAGTAAGTGTAATGTTCCAGCAGTAAAAGTGCAGTTTATGCTATTAATTTCCAAACCACTTATATTTCCATCAAATTACAGCAAAGAAGATAAATAATGTAAAATACAAATACTAGCTACGGAGTCCAGCACGTCAATACTAATGTTAGCTGACTGGCTAATAGCTAATTAGGTAGATACAAAGGATATTTCACATTAACTTTTAACAATACTTATTAACTATAAAGAAGAGTGTTTTGAGAAAAGGTACTTGCAGAACCTTATGTATGTATAATTAGGCCTGTAATCAAAACTAGGGGCCCTATTTTAGCGATGAGCTATTTGTAGATGAGCTGAAAACTTGATTTAATGCATGTCAGAGTGTCTTTGCTATCGCAACGACGGGGAAAGTATACTGTGTGCAACTCTAAAGGGTACAAAAGGTTGCATGTACTAATTCTCTAAATTAATCTTGGGTGTGTTTTGAGTGTAATATCCAATAAACCAATGATCACGTGCCATTGCCTTTAAGAGTCAGCTGTGCTCTGACTGCAATAGCGTATTGTTATTTTAATTGCGCAGCTACCTGGAGGTGTCCAATGCTTCTCAGCAGAGGAAACTGACCTGCTCATTCACGCTCTTTCATTATAGTTAATTGTTGATGTTAAAGTTTGCATAGCTGCCAACAGGCATGCACTGCCAAGATAGTAATGGACGTCTGACTGTTGATTGTCTGTCTAGGTTGTATTTAGTCAGTGGCGCACCTGTGTTTTCTGTTGCCAAGGTAGCAATACACCAAAAAGCTTACCTGAAAATTTACAGACTACTACGCCCATCAGTGTAGATATATTCACACACACTGTTGCTTTATTTAAACGAAACAGGTGGAAGGCATGAAAATAGATAGACTGTTGGAGAGGTGTAAGATGCCTTTTTTTACAATAAGTATCGCGATGAACTTTCCACAGTGTGTAAGACAGGTGATCTGGAATCGTATGAAATGCTCCTTTATTTTGTTTATTGTTGATGTAAAAGCTTGCAGAGCTGCCAACAGGCATCCACTGCCAAGATAGCAATGATTGGACTGTTGATGTCTGTCTAGGTTGTATTCAGTCAGTGGCGTGGCTGTGTTTTCGGTTGCCAAGATAGCAATACACCAAAAATGTACCTGAACACACCTCATTTCTAGACTACTACGCCTATTGGTGTAGATATATTCACACACACTGTTACTTTATTTAAATGAAGCAGGTGAAAGGCATGAAAATAGATAAATGAAACTGTTGGAGGGGTGTTAGATACCTTTTTTGCAATAAGCATCACAATGAACTTTCCACAGGATGTAAGACAGGTGATCTGGAATCGTACGAAACACTTGTTTATTTTGTTTATTGTTGATGTAAAATTTTACATAGCTGCCAACAGGCATCAACTGCCAAGATAGCAATGAACGTCTGATTATTGACGTCTGTCTAGGTTGTATTTAGTCAGTGGCGCACCTGTGTTTTTCATTGCCAAGATAGCAATACACCAGAAATTTACCTGAACACACCTCATTTCCAGACTACTTTATTTAAACAAAACAGGTGGAAGGCATGAAAATAGATAGACTGTTGTTTATTTTGTTTAATGTTGATGTAAAAGTTTGCATAGCTGCCAACAGGCATCAACTACCAAGATAGCAATGAACGACTGACTGTTGATTGTCTGTCAAGGTTGCGTTCAGTCAGTGGTGCACCTGTGTTTTTCATTGCCAAGATAGCAATACACCAGAAATGTACCTGAACACACCTCATTTCCAGACTACTACGCCCGTCGGTGTAGATATATTCACACACACTGTTACTTTATTTAAACGAAACAGGTGGAAGGCATGAAAATAGATAGACTGTTGGAGGGGTGTAAGATACCTTTTTTGCAATAAGCAGGATCATGATGCATGACTTTAGATTTATTGGTCATCTCCACCAAGACAAAAGCATGACTCCATGACAGTTTCATGACAGACTACCCACCGAGTTTTATTCCTGTCAGCTGATTCCTTCTGGATGCAGCTATTTTTTGAGTACAACTCTGTTTTAAAAAAGGCAATCCCTCCCTAAATATCCCTCCTGTGACACGCACTGTGAGTGTGTTCTCCAGCTGAAGCACTGAGGGTTTTTCCTCTTCACGTAAGTCAGGTAGATCATCTGTCGCTCAGACTCAGGCCGACGCAGGCAGACCTGCTCAACACTCGCCCGAAATAAACTCTGCCCATGACGAGTCAATAACAAGCCTGTGCTTATTCGTGCTCCATGGGGGTGGGTATCAGGGGGGGCTGTGTTTGTGTATGTGCCAGTTGTTCAGCTTCAACAACAGTACACGCTATCAGCCCGTCCTACATGCTATCAGACCCCCTGCCCCCCCACATCCCAAACTCTCCACCCAGGACATCGTCACCTCCCCAACCCCCCCTCGACCCTAGCCGCTGCCTGTACGTGTATCTCTGAGTTAGCCTTATCTGCATTGTTGTTTTCAGAGGACACAACTGGGTAAATGCCAAGCTGACAGTGTTCTGATAGCACTAGACTATAATTACCAGCTGGAGAGTCTTTATCACGAGCGGGGGGGCCGGAGGGGCGTTTCAGCTGATGCACTCGACCTAGCCTGAGACACGTAATCAGGCGTGCCATCTCTCATACAGTATACTCGGTACATAAACTGAAGTGTTAAAATAAAGCTGTTTCCACTGACTGTTTTGTTTCACTAATTTGCTTCATTTGGGTCATTGAACTGAACGTATGAAGGTCTGAAGCAAGTTAAGCTAAAAGTAAAAAGACATTTTTGTTAACTGAAATAAATTAAACGTACTTATGGTAACTATGGGGGTTTTTACACCTGTATTTTATTTCTATGGACCGAAACAGTTGATGAGTTTGTTTATTTGGAGAGTTTTCTCTCTCTGTTTGGTTTGGTTTCAAACAGGCACAAATCTAAATGCACCAAAATAAAAATGGGCGCCAATGAACCATGCAAGAACATTGTCTCTTCTGATTGGTCAGAGCTGTCTGGTGCAGGAGCAAGAAAGTAAATATAGCAAAAAAAAGATTCTGTGTTCCAAATTTGCTGAAAATTTGCCACTGCGCTTTAATACACAATGTTTTTAATGGAACATGCAGCACAGAGGTTTTACTGCTCAGAGTCATGTGACTGTGAGCAGTGAACGTCAAGACATCAAACCAAGCTGAGCTGCATGAATTTTTGCCCCAGGAGTAAAGGCATAAAGTTATCCAAAAGCAGTGTGTAAGACTGGTGGAGGAGAACATGATGCCAAGATGCATGAAAACTGTGATTAAAAATCAGGGTTATTCCACCAAATATTGATTTCTGAACTCTTAAAACTTTATAAATATGAACTTATTTGCATTATTTGAGGTCTGAAAGCTCTGCATATTTTTTGTTATTTCAGCCATTTCTCATTTCTGCAAATAAATTCTCTAAATGACAATATTTTTATGTGGAATTTGGGAGAAATGTTGTCGGTAGTTTATAGAATAAAACAATAAAACAATGTTTATTTTACTTAAACATAAACCTATAAATAGCAAAATCAGAGAAACTGATTCAAAAACTGAAAAAAAAATTCAGAGCTGTATGTAAATCAAGACGTACATGCTTACACTAAGCAAAAAAAGTATCTGTTAATGGGGTAAGATTTCTAAAAGTCTTAAACTGAGCGTAGTAAGACTTAAAACAAGCAAAAATCACTGATTCTGGTCATGGTGTTTCTGGAGCCTACATGGAATCACTGGGTGTAAAGGCAGGAAAACACTCTTTATTAGAATTAAAAGCTCTATTTCTGAAATAATGTAATTTACAATTTCTATGCTGGCTCACAAAGCAGGTTCTAAATTAGATTATTAGTATGATATCATGCATTTAATTATTAACACATCGATATCTGTTGACTTTCATTAAGGACTCATATAAACACTACAATCACAGTTATAAAACACAGTGGCATGCTGATTGATCACCAACACGCTGCCATTATGAATAGGTCTTCAGTACCGTGCCAAATATTCCGCATGGTGTAACACGGTCATTAGACCGCTGTATCCAACAATAGTACTCTGAAATAGGTTCCTGCAGTGTGGATGAAAAGGGCAAAGATACCCCCTATACCATAGTTCAGCTATTAATACACACACACACACACACCACAAATTCTCCCAGTTTAAATCTAGTCTTCTGCGTCCAGCTAACTTCAGAGTCATTATTTTAACTGTACAATAACAAAAACTGTTTTCTACAGATGGGGAATATCAACCAGTTTTCAAATTAAACTGTAGAAATTGTATTTATTCTCAGTGTTCTACAGTAAACTCAAATAATTATTTAGTCACTCAATACTTAAAATACTTAAAATCAATTTAACCTTGAAGAAAAAATTCTGGATTTTGTAGACCATTCATTTTTATACATTTATTTTCAAGACAAGAAAACTGCTCATGCCTTTAATGTAGTCGGGTACAGCCGTTATTTGTGTAAATCATGCTCTCTCAGACTCTGGCTACTGATGGTGAACTGGCAATTCTTACATCATAGTGGCAGGGTCTTAGGGCCCTTTCACACCAGAACTATTTGGTTTGGTTAAAACAGACTCTGGTTTGTTTGTACCCTTAGTTCGGTTTGATTGAGCAGGTGTCAAAACAGTAATTACACTCAGATGTGAATCAAAACAACTAGATGAGGTGGTCTCAGTTCGGTCCCAAATTAACTCTGGAGCTGTTCGCTTGTGGTGAGAATATGATCCAGTCTAGATCAGACCCAGCTATTAAAAATAAATTCCTTTTAATTTAGATAAACTGCTGGTAAGGCACAGTTTAATCTAATATATATATATATATATATTGTGGTAGGCCCCTGGGTAGGGGGGCGTGACCACTGTGACCCGGAAGGAGGAAGCACACAGAGAACACAGACACGGGGAGTAAATGAACTCAAAACGTACCTTTTATTTGGCTTTTAAACGCCCTCCACCACACCCAAAAACAACTTAAAACATAATTATGGCCCTATGGGGCTCTAGAGTCTGTATAATGAACTTCTCTTCTTTTTAGAGTCCCGTGCAGCCTCAGCCCTCAGCTCCCCAGTCAAGAGTCCTTCCAATGATGGCTGAGGCTGAGTATATATGCCTGTCTCAACTGGCAGCTCAATCAGCCCTCATGCGGGCCAGCTGAGACAGGCATGGCTTTGCGCTCTGGCGTGGGGCGGACCCACAACTCCCCCGCCTCCTCACGCCACAATATATATATATATATATATATATATATATATATATATAAGCCAGATAATGCTAATTACCACAGCTATGAACAAAACTGTCTCTGCTACTCAGCATTCATTGCTCAGATTTTAGCATTTTTAGCATGCTGTGTTAAAGCTGCTTCACACTGCACAGATATACTCGCTGGAACACAGAATCTTCTCACTATATTTACTGTACTTTCTTGCTCCCGCGTCAGACAGCTCTGACCAATCAGAGGAGACAATATGCTCGTGTGGTTTATAAGTCGCAATTTGGTGCGTTTCGGTTTGTGCCTGTGTGAAACCAAACCAAACAGAGGGAGAAATGCATCAAGTAAATGATCTTATCAACTGATTTGGCCCATAGAAACCAACTACAGGTGTGAAAATGCCCTCAACTGGATCACAATATACAGTATAGACTACATTTAATAATTTTTTGCAGTCAATAAAAATGCCCCAATGTCCTGCAAAGAAGCAAAAGTAGCAGAAAAAACAAACACAGTCTATCCAAAGACCACAGTGAGGAACACTGTTCTCTCCACTCACCCTCCCAGCAGCTGGTTAGGCTTGACCTCGTAATAGGAGCCCATGGGAACCTGCTTGGCGCTGACGATGCGGTGCTCGAATGGTGCCGGACAGGGCGGGCAGTCGTCTGGAAAACAGAGCAGAGTGCGGGGGAAACCTGGTTAGTGGGTGACGCCCCCCAGCAGGTGAAATAGCTGCTGAAAGTGGGGCTGAAGGTAATGACATGCAGCAGTTTTCACATTAAAGTCAGGAACTCTGACAGATTGTGAAAGCGGTGGCGAGTGCAATCAGCAGCGCTAACTGAGAAGCTGTGAAGATCCAGCCAGCGCTCGGACCGGACAGCTGCTCGCACGGGTTCGCCAAGTTATTCAGATCATCTTTGTTACAGGTTTAGATCCGGCGGGACTCGTGTCAGCATGAGCCTGACATATAATTCCCACAATTCCTTTATTATTTCATTGGTGTAAAGCAGGGGTTGTTATTTACTGAATCAAATCGATTTGATTCAGGGTACCGCAAGCTTGAAATTAGTAATTGGTCAAGTTTTCTTTCCACTTATTTAAACAGACTCTTCTATCTCAATCTCCCTTCAGGTTCACACATGTGAGATGTTGCTCTGCAAGTCCAGGCTGTATTTTTAGAAGAGTTTTTTAGAAGGTTTATTATAAAGTTGTGATGCAAAACGCCCACTTCTAGACACTTTTAAAAATGTAATATACATTTTTTGGTAACACTTTATAATAACGTTCATTAATATATCATTAACTGATAATTAATTACTGTTATTTTTCACATTTCACATTTTTAATATGAATATCCATGGTGATCAATAAGTGTCATGTTTGAGCATTTGTTAATATGACAAAAATTCTGATGAACTATTGCTTTGTCTACTGATCATTAGGTAAAAATATATAAATGAAAGTTATTATAAAGTGTTTCCCATTTTTTTATACATTTTTATTTATTTTTATTTTTTTATGTTTTACTATTTCTACTTTTTATTTATTGAATTTTTGTATATACACAATCATCCCACACCATTCTCTCATTAATTTCCTTATTCGTTGGGTTAAGTGGGCTGCTTCTTCAGCACTATAATGTTCCTTTTGGGGATCGGGGCATTGGGCTGTTACCCATTGGGGTAGAGGGAAGAAAGGGTAGAGGAGGGGGTTAATGTGAGAGGGGTGGGGAGGAGGTGGGGAGGGGCTTAATGGATTTAAAGTGGGGGAAACATAATAAAAAAGTTGGGAAGGACGAGAGACGAGGGGAGAATAAGGGTGGATTTGAGGGAGGAAGGAAGAAGAAGAAGGAAAAGTGAACACAAAAAATATTAAATTTCAGGCTGGATCCCTGTGTATTTGTTTTTTTACATTTGTTTCGTCTATTGTTTCTGTGCTTTTATACTGGATATTGTTAATGCTTTTTTTCACTCATTGGATTCATCCTGTTTCTCCACCTAAATGTTTTATTATTGTTGTTTTTTTTGTCCTCTTCTCTCACTCCCTCAATAAAATATATTATATAAAAAAATAGAATATAAGAAGAATGCAAGGAAATATGATGAAAAGTTCTTGGAATATGGATTTTCGCAGCCCTGACACAGCCCTAAAACAGAGGTTCACACAATGCTCTCTGCCTGATTTCTGGATTTCAATGGAGTTGAACTGTTTGCAAAATTTTCTGGAGCCTACAAGGAGGTCGCACAGTTAAAAAGGTAAAAAAAAAAAACCCTGCTGGACTCCATTGGGAATGGTGGTTCTATTCGTCAATGGCTTTTTTTCCACGGCAAGGTCCAAAGACATTCTGTAGCTTTCCACACTGCTGCGGCCCCATAAGACTGGTTATTTACCTGTCTGTCTCCTTGTCTGTCTGTCTGTCTGTCTATTAGCACACTGGGGACAGCCCTGTCTATACAGGGCTTCCATGATGCACACTAAGAAAAGTAAGTACAGATTTGTACTTAAAAGAGTACAAAGCTTGTCGCTGGGGCTGTACCTTATACTGAGGTACAAAAAAGTACCTTTAAGTGAAAGTCCTTTTTTGTACCCATGGTTTTCGTGGCAGTAAAGATTATAAAGATTATAAACATTATCATCAACTAAATATGGCTCAAAAACCTGATGATCCTGATGTACCTTTTGGCTGGTTAAATGGTACAAATTTGTACTTATTGCTGTTAGAAATTACTTTGTACTTCAGAGGGAACAAATCTGACCCTGTAAAGACCAATATTGTACCTTTGAGGGTACAATTATGAAGAGTGTACATTTGAGTACAAAAAAGTACTCATATCGTACCTCTGTTTTTTAGAGTGTGCTATTGATTCATTTTGGTCTTATCCAATCTAATAACTGCAGCTTTAATACCAGCTACAGGCCTTGTTTCACATCCCTACTACAGCAATAGCATGCTGACTATGTACCTTGTCCTTCATGCACTGGAAAAAAAATGTTCCCTGAAAATTCTATACAAATTAATAGCAAAAAAGTTGCAATTGAAGAAATGCAAAATTACATTATTTCACTATGAGGAAAGATTACAGCATATTACTGTAATTACAGTGTTGGCATGAATAAATACTTTACAATAACATGTCAATGGTCTTTATAGTAATATAAAATACTGCCATTGTCATTACTGGAGGCAGAGAGACTGTAAAGTCACTGCTTTGCAGTAGAGAAAACGGTAACTTCCCCTTATATCCTACAACATTAATTGGCCAGCCAGTCAATCATTTTATAAATAATTATAACTAAATACCCAAGGAAAGGTAGCCTCAGTAGGCCAAATTCCACTCTATTGGGGAGTTAGGGGTGGGGGACACGTCCACTATGCAAATGCAGGATTTGGGGAGCCAATAGGAAAGAGGTAACATTTGTGTGAAATTTAGATTTTTTAGTGGGTTCTAGATGTTCAACTGAGGTAATATTTACCTAAAATCTGGAGTAAATTCTACCCAAACAAAGTGAGATTACCTTGTCGGTTCAAATGTGTTGAGTATATTCTTTATATCACTTTTTTCAGTCTATATTTGTGTAAAACTTAGGAAACTCCAGCATGTGATAGATTTGATGTGTTTTTTTGTCTGGTGTTTAGTCTCATAATTGTTTTAGGGTATCCCAGAATGCATTATGTTCCATAGTTTCACAATGGAATATCATTAAACAGTTATTTACTCTATTATTTTAGCATGTTGGCGACTGGTCTCATGCAACATTGGTATACTGATGCATTATTAAATCACTGGCTACAGAGCTCATGTCACATCCTTACTGCAGCATTAGTACTCTGGCAACCACCCACATCCAACATCAACCCATCAAATCTAAAATGAGCTAGTCCTCCACGGACCAAGATACAGTCTTTTACACTTTTTTACCTCTGAAAATATAAAGACCCTGGATCCTGTGGCACAGGGTAATGCAAATATTGACCCAATTAATGGATCGCCATGTCAATAACTCCTTTTGTTCAATACATCTATGCCCCATATGTAGTTAGCTAACCTTGCTATAAAAACCCGGGTCAGGCTGTTTTATAAGTGTTCCATTCTAGACTGAATCAATGCATATACATTTGGCTATGCAGTGGAAAAGCAGCCATTGTTTTTCACCAGAGATTACACTATATAATCTATGAGTATGTGAGCAAAATTCAATATAAAAGTGTATAGAGATTTGTGGACAGTGTATTATTGATTTTGTCAGATTACGTGATTTGGGTTAGTTCAAAAACATTAAAAAAGCCTTTGGTCTTTGGTGACATACCAATAATCAGAGCATGCAACACTTTCACCCCAGCCAATGGTGGTAGACTCCCTCCAGTCAGTGGTCCTAGACTCCCTCCAGTCAGTGGTTCTAGATTCCCTTCAGTCACGTGTTCTGGAATTGAGTCAATCTGTACTAAAGGGCTCGCCGCTGCCAGTGGTTTTGGACTTGTCCCATTTTGTGGTGCTGGACTGGTTCTACTCTTTGAGGCTGGACTTGTTGCACTCTTCACTGTTAGACTTTTCCCACTCTTTGTTACAGTCTGTGGGGCGGGGCTTGTCCCGTTTAGTGGTTCTGGACTTGTTCCACTCTGGGGTACAGGACTCGTCCTGCTCTTTGGTGCAGAACTTGTTGCACTCTGTGTTTCTGGACTCTGAGGTTCAGTAGAGTCTGGTTTTTCCTGGGGTGTGACAGGTTTTCCCAGAAGCGTGTCAGTGTTCTCCGCGTTCGTTTCCCGGGTGACCGGTTCGGATTCTGGCTCGCTCTCAGCACCTTCTGGCCGTGGAGTTGCCAGAGCAACTGCCTCCTCCTTCTGCCACAAGCTAGGCTCCAAGTTCTCTTTGATAGGCGTGAGCTGTTGGGCGTCTGGCCATTGCTCCTCAGGGACGTCCTCCTTCCTTTGCTCCTCTTCCAGCTCCGGTTGCGGCTCCGGCTCTGGTTGAGCAGAACAGTCCAGAGAGGGTTGCTCCGAAGCTGTGGAAACTTCTGCTGTCTGCTCATCATTCCTGTGAAAGGATTGCCAGAAACATATCAGTCAAATCAGCAGTTTATAGCAGAAATAATAACTTCCATCATCATCTTCCAACACAGCCCTTGTCAGATAAAACTAATTATGTTCATATTGCTAATTAACTTAAAACTAGTTACTTAAAGTTAGTAGATATCAAAGCATTCCTCAGAGACTTCCAGAACATTTATTGTAGGCATAGAGCAGGGGTGTCCAAACTTTTTTTGTTGGGGGCCAGAAGGAGAAATATATTTGAAGTCACGGGCCACAGACTCTGTAATAAACAAATAATGAAATATACCACTTTAAATAATACATTTTTCCTGATTATTTCATTTACACACCATTTTACTTGACTTACTATCTTTATCTTTGACAGTGTTGTGTAAACTAAGATTTTTCAAATTGATGTTTAATTTCATGATGTCTCTTAATATTAAACTCTAAATTACGGCCCGTTTTTCTGCGCTAGAAATGCGCACCCTCTCCGCTTTTAGACTCTTTGCCCTGTTTTTCTGCGCTAGAAATGCGCACCCTCTCCGCTTTTAGACTCTTTTGCCCTGTTTTTCTGCGCTGAAATGCGCACTCTCTCCCCTTTTAGACTCTTTGGTCCGTTTTTCTGAGCTAGAAATGCGCACCCTCTCCGCTTTTAGACTCTTTGCCCCTTTTTTCCGCACTAGAAATACGCACCCTCTCCGACTCTTTGGCCCGTTTCTGACACCTGCTTAACAGCGGGCCAACTTTCATTCTATTTCTGAAATTCCTTGCGGGGTGCTCCAAAAAAGGAAACAGGCCGCAAATGGCCCACGGGGCGTAGTTTGGACACCCCTGGCATAGAGTGTTGCTAAAAAGTTGGGTTAGAGACAAAAATATGCACCCTCTAGAGCAGATAACTTCTAAATAACTTAAATAAGTTCTGGATTAAAAACGTATGATTCTTGGTAGGTTTGACACTTAGGGTGTTTTCACACCTGTAGTTGGTTTCTATGATTCTGATCAGTTGATGAGTTTGTTTATTTGGAGGGTTTTTCTTCTTCGATTTGGTTTGTTTTCACACAGGCATAAATCTAAACCCACCAAAATACCAAATTTTTGTTTAGATTCCTCCCCTGTCTCTCTGTCGTGCTCGGCGTGACTTTAGTTTCTGCTGGTTTTCGTTTTTCTGCCTGTTCTTGGGCTCCCTATCTCCTTATAAGGGCGTTTTTCCCTGACTGTGTCCCGATTCACTAGCTGGGGCAGTGATAGTGTATTGGACCGTAACCCTGACGACACAGGTTCGATCCTGCATGAGGAGCGATGTGTTTATTTACTTATTTTTCCTTTCTTCTTGGGTTTACCTGCTTTGAGATCAACTGTTCTGCAATTGGGTTCAACAACCCTCTGGGCTGGAGAGCTACTAGTCTGTAGCACTCAATCCCATTACACACTTAATTTTTCCAAAACACATGATTATACTGTGATCAATCACACCTGCACATGTCATGCCCCCCCCCCCCCCTACACACACACAAACACTCCAGCAGGAACATAGCAGACGTATGTAGCCTAGAATGTAGATTATCTGTGCAGAGACTCAAGAGAACGGCAGACAAACTCCAGCTAACTCCAACTAAACTATTTTTTTAATTAAAATATATTTATATTGTAGTAAAATACACTCCTTTTCAATGAGCTGAAACACTAGGGAACAGCCTAGTCCATCCCAAATTATATTATCAACATTAACATTTTAATAATAGAACGTTATAGTCATTATGGCTTTTAGAAAAAAATATTTTGGGAAGGAAGGTAGCGCACAAAACAGGTAAGAGGTGCAGATCAGTGGATATGCTTCTGGAAGTCTGTGAATAATTTAAAGGAAGTGGATAATTTAAGGGCTTTCCAGGATTCAGGGATCTCTTGTTCTCAGAATGAACAGTTCTCTGAAGGGGGCGCTAAACAAATCTCTTTTAATCTCTAAAGGTCATGATTCAGGACGTACACTGGAGTAGAGAGGAGTCTCCAGTAAACGTGACCTCGCTCTGCGTTGTGCAGAACGGGCGACTCAGCCCTCCGTCTGGATCTCTTTTGTTGTGGAACATCATCCACTAGCTTCAGTAATAGATCAAATGAACACTGGGCTCCTGCGATTATGCAGAGAGCGCCGCACCTCTTCAAAGCCTTTCATTCCACACAGAAAAAGATCAAGCTTTATGATTTAGTCTAAAGGACACGTTCACATTATCACATGGAGTGCTTTTCACATAATGCGCCTCATGTTCCATACGCTGGGCCCTGTTTGTTTGTGTGTGTGTGTGTGTTGGGGGGGGGGGGGGGTAGTCGCTGTATTATTACTCCTGTATTTCCTATTCTATAAAGGATTAAGGGGGTTAGGGAAGGTTGAGCATGTGTCCTCATTTTCCCAGACATGTCCTTATATTTCAGATGAGAAAAAAGTCTGAACGTTCAAATCACTAAATGTACAGTATTTCTTACAGTTTTACGTACATCTATATGAGCCTATTTAACCTTTAAAGAGTGAAATACACACATATTAATTTGTTGTCTCGACGGACAGTTCTGGTGAAAACAGAAGAGTTGAGGAGCACAATGAATTCTGCCGTGTTTTGATCAGCCGTGGTTTTATGTTTTATTTGGATAAAATCCGGGTTAGCACCCAAAAACATCCCTTTCAGACAGCTTCCTCTTACAGCGTCCACAGTTAATCCTGTTGGATGTGGTTGGTCCTTCTTGGTGGTATGCTGACATTACCCTGGATACCGTGGCTCTCAATCCATCACAAAGACTTGCTGTCTTGGTCACAGATGCTACAGCAAGACGTGCACCAACAATTTGTCCTCTTTTGAACTCTGGTATGTCACCCATAATGTTGTGTGCATTGCAATATTTTGAGCGTAACTGTGCTCTTACCCTGCTAACTGAACCTTCACGCTCTGCTCTTACTGGTGCAATGTGCAGTTAATGAAGAGATTGGCCAACAGGCTGCTCCATTTAAGCCATGAAACCTCCCACACTAAAATGACGTTGGTGTTTCAGTTTTATTGTCCAACCCCTGTATGTGTAACAGAGCCTTTAAAAGCTATAATTACTTGCAGCCCTCTGTCATTCACTTTAATTAATAAAATAAATGACATACAGTGAGGAAAATAGGTATTTGATACACTGCTGATTTTGCATGTGTTCCCTCCTACAAACAATGGAGAGATCTGTAATTTCTAATGTAGATTCACTTCAATTTGCATTTTACTAGCAGTAATCAGGCCTGGTTGTGGTTAGTACTGAAACTGAACTTAGCTTTCCAAAAGTGTGATTTAAACACAGTTCTTTTATGGTGGGCAAACACTTTTTCACAAAAGGCTATTCATTTAAGTAATTAAATAACATTATGATTACTATGATCAGGAGATCGCTGGTTCAAATCCTGGTCATGCAGCTTGCCATCGGCTACCGGAGCCCTGAGAGAGAGTACAATTGTAGAGCCTTGTTCTCTCTGGTTGGGTACAGTAGATGGCGCTCTTTCCCCTCATCACTCCTCGGGTGATGTCGATCAGCACAAGGTTGCATCTGTGAGCTGGTGTATTCGAACCAAGTGTGATGCTACTCAACAATGCTGCATCAGCAGCACCAGTTCAAAAAGAGGTGGTTGCTGACTTCACATGTGTGGGAGGAGGCATGTACTAGTCTTCACCCTCCTGATGTTGGGGCATCACTAGTGATAGTTGGGTTGGGTGTTGGGTTTGGAAGTAAATTTGGCATGTAAATTTGGAAGAAAACGGGAAAACAATAGAAATAAAATGATAAAATAAATGAAATCATCATTTAAAAAGTGCTTTTTTATATTTATTCAGGTTATATTTTTTCTGATATGAAGTTTGTTTGATAGTCAAAAAAACTTAAGTACGTAAGTAACAAAAGAAAGGGGGGAAACCTTTTTCACACCACTGTATCTGCAAAAACATGCTGTGTTTTCTTAAAAAAAAAACTATTACTTAGTGTTACTTTTTTTTCTTTCAATTGTACTCATATTTTCGCTGCATAACTCACAGCAACCACTTCACAAACGTATAATTTACATTTTCTAAATTCCAAATTATAGTCAGCCTCATTTAACAGTCGGTGAAAGTAAGTGAGCACAGTCAACAAACCCCAAAGAGACACCGATCATGCTTTTAACGTCGCTCACGTCCCTACAAACTGCTGCGCTTTCATCCTGCAATCAGCACACGCTCTAAACTTCATCTGCTGAGCGCTACGGAGCGACGACGCAGCGACTTCAAAGAGAAACAGACGTCCTCTCCAAACCATCAGAGCAGCAGATGGAGAGAAGTGACAAATTCATTTCAGTGAGTTTCTGAAAGCTGTGAAACACAAAGGCGTGTTCTGAGAGCGACGGCGGTGAAGGAGAGGATCTGTGCAGGTTATTCTCTCAGCACTCTGTGGAGAGTACGCCGGAGAGACTGGCATTATGGGAAACTGCAGCACCAATCATAGCTTTGCTTTGTCTGAAACGGAGGACGACAGGTTCCCTCTGTTGTCCTGCTTTTACTTATAGCTTTGTGTAGCATTTAGCTCTGCATAGAACTACAATTTTACCAAAGAGAAATACTACTGCAATCACCATACAACTCTATAGCACCTGTCCAGCAGTGACTTAGCGACCAGCTACCTAGCAACCACTTAGCAACACTATAGTAATCAACTGGAATACCACAGCAACCAGGTAGCAACCTGTAGTAACCCCTATAGCACCCACTTAGCAACACTCCAGCAGTTAACTTGAATGCAATAGTAGCCATCCAGCAACACCATAACAACCATTAGCAACCACTTGTGTATATCGTAATAATCCACTGGGATAACCATAGCAACTACTTAGGGATGCAATAGCAGCCATCTAATAACATCATAGAAACCGGTAGAAGTCACTAAGCAATATTACAGTGTTCCACAGCAAACAGCTAGCAACATCATAGCAACCAATTCCATACCATAGCAACTAGGTAGCAACACTGTAGTAACCCCTAGTACCCACTTAGCAACACCCCAGCAGTTAACTTGAATGCAATAGTAGCCATCCAGTAACACCATAGCAACCACTTAACAACACAGCAGTAAACCTGAATGCAATAGCAGCCATCTAGCAACACCATGCCAACCACTTAACAATACCACAGCAGTAAACTTGGATGCAATAGTAGTCACTTAGCAACACCATAACAACCATTAGCAACCACTTATGAATATCTTAATAATCCACTGGGATAACCATAGCAACTACTTATCAATACTGCATCAATTAACTGGGATGCAATTGCAGCCATCTATTAACACCATATAAACTGGTAGAAGTCACTTAGCAATATTACAGTGTTCCACAGCAAACAGCTAGCAACATCATAGCAACTACTTCCGTATCATATCAACTAGGTAGCAACACTGTAGTAACCCCTATAGCACCCACTTAGCAACACTACAGTTAACTTGAATGCAATAGTAGCCATCCAGCAACACCACAGCAACCACTTAACAACATAGCAGCAAACTTGGAGGCAATAGCAGCCACTTAGCAACACCATAAAAACTGGTAGAAGTCACTTAGCAATATTCCACAGCAAACAGCTAGCAACATCATAGCAACCAGTGCTGTTAGCCAATCAGAGGTGACATATTTGCATGTACACTCTAAAAAGTGATTCTGTGTTTTAGTCAGTGGAAACTAATATTATTAAGTGGAGTGAACTTATCGGCCAGTATAACTCAATAAAATGAGTTCAGAGAACTTCAACCTGAAAACTTAAAAATGTTGGTTGAACCAATGTAAAAATGTGATTTGAACCAACTTTTAGTCACTACCTGTGTCAATGCTCTTTCTAGAGTGTTGGTTCATGCAGCTTTCCTATAGGCTCCTGGCACCATATATCTGCATATTGGGTGTGGCCTCTTCCTTACTTACCATCTTTGTGTTGTCTGTTGCCCAAAGCTACCTTATCCTAGGCGTGCAATATTATAATATAATTTGATTGCCAGGCCTCAGTGTTTGTGGGCTGTAAGAACACATTAACTTTATTCTGTGTTTCTAGTGATCACAGTATGCTGGCTTTGAGCTGCAGAGTTCACTCTTTGCTGAGTTTACTCCAGTATTATACTGTCAGTATTTGCAGTTAAATAATAATATACCAAATATGTTGAGAATACCACATTGAGTTAACTCAGCCTTTTAAGGCAGCAGGAGAACTTATATTGCTGAGTTTAAACAACTTGAAATGTTTTACATTGTACTTTAAAATTATGAAGCACATAATTAAGTTGGATAAACTGGATAATTTAAGTTGATTTGCCTTAAATTTAAGTTGAGATAATGAAAACTGTCAACTTGAAAGTAATCAAATAATTACGTTGAGCTAACTTAAAGGAATTGTGTTGATCTAACTTGTTTACTTAATTTGTAAAAACTTAATTTATTTATGTGTTACCAATTGAAGTAATTTTTTTAAGTTGGTCCAACAATTCTCTTTTTTCAGTGTATAAATATTCATGAGCAAGAGCTAAAACCATACAATTTACCAGATCAATTTAGAGTATTCAATTTACCAAAACAATTTAGAGTATCCAATTTCCAATTTAGTATTCAATAGACTGTGGGAGGAAACCGGTGTCCCCGGAGGGGACAGAAACACAAATGAGGAAGTGGGCGCAAATGAGGAAGTGGGCGTGGCAAAATAAGGTGGATATAGTAGAAGTACTGTAGCATAATACACTGCTTTTCTACTGTTTGTCTATTTTAAGTTGATGCTTATGTAATATAATCCTGTCTGCTAATTCTATGAAAAATATTGTCCTCTTTAATTACAGAATTATGCAACAGACGTCCTTATGAAGCTGTGTGAAGGAGTTGTCGTGTTTTAGGTTTTCTAATCCTCTCCAGGAGAGATTTCTCCCCTCCTAACCCCCCCGGCAGTGGACGTGACGGGGCCGATCGGTGTCTGATGAGTGTTTGAGTTGGAGAGTAAAGTAAAGCTGCTCTGAGCTGAAGTTCTGCAGCTCAGGGATTTGGAACAGCACTTCCACGCGACTGCTTTCATCCCCACAATTTAGATTCAGCTCCTCACCTCAGTGCCGGCACGGTCCGGGTCTCTGAAGGCTCGGCTTCAGGAGCTTGCTGGGGCCGGTTCTGGCCCTGAGGAGCAAAGGCCTGCACTCTGCTGGGCTCTCGGCTCTGCAGCGTCACCTCCTTTACCCTGCGCTGGGCTTTACCCCCACACACCTCACCTCCACCGGGAACGGACCGGGCCTCCGCGGGCTCAGCCCAGGGTTCTGCCGGGCCTGGAGCCGTCACCTCCTGCCCCGCATGATCAGACAGCACTACAGGGGGGAGAGAGGAGACCGGACTGAGGGTCAGAACTTTAAACTCTACTTTACACTCTGTTAAAACCTCATACTTTTATTTAACATACTTTCACTATTCTAAAGTTTACATACAGATACATGTAGATAGAATAGAGCTTTATTAATCACAGACATGAAGTTAGTTAAGTGTTCCAGCAGCTTACATACAGATACACACAAGTACAAAAAAAATTAAAATAGTATAGAGATAAAATGGAATAAAATAAAATAGAATGTGATAACAGGAATGTAATACATGCTATATAAGGAGAAAACGAAATGATAATGACATTAGATACTGAATAATTCATAAGTGTTACTGATTAATGCACAATTTTTACTAAATACTGAATATTTACCAGTAAATACTGAATAATACACAGGAGGTACTAAATAATTCATAGAGAAGACTGAATAATTACCAGTAAATAAAGTATAATACATAGTAGTTACGGAATAATTACCAGTAGATACTGAATAATTACCAATACATAAAGTATTTTACATATTAGGTACTAAATAATTCAATGTAGATACTGAATAATACATAGTAGTTACTGAATAATTAATTGTAGACACTGAATAATTACCAGTAAATACCGAATAATACATAGTAATTACTGAATAATTTATAGTAGATAGTGAATAATTACCAGTAGTTACTGAATAATTCACAGTGGACAGTGAATAATTACCAGTAGATACTGAATAATACACAGTAATTAGTGAGTAATTCATAGTGGAGAGTGAATAATTACCAGTAGATACAGAATAGTACATAGTAGTTACTGAATAATTACCAATAAATAAAGTATGATACATAATAGGTACTAAATAATTACCAGTAGATACAGAATAGTACATAGTAGTTACTGAATAATTAATTGTAGATACTGAATAATTACCAGTAATTACTAAATAGTTCATAGTGGACAGTGAATAATTACCAGTAGATTCTGAATAATACATAGTAGTTACTGAATAATTACCAATACATAAAGTATGATACATAATAGGTACTAAATAATTAAATGTAGATACCAAATAGTACATAGTAGTTACTGAGTAATTAATTGTAGACACTGAATAATTACCAGTATATACTGAATAATACAAAGTAATTACTGAATAATTCATAGTGAACAGTGAATAATTACCAGTAGATTCTAAATAATACATAGTAATTACTGAATAATTTATAGTGAATACTGAATAATAAGAGGTGAGTATTATGAGTAGTAAGGAATGAGTAATACATAGTTACTGGATACTTTCCATCAGGTACTGAACGAAAATCGTCCTAGTATATAACATCTAATTCCCAGTGGGTTCTAAATAATATTAATGGTAAATCCTGAATAATTTATAGTAGATACTAAATATTTTTTAGATTTTTTTTATTTATATTTGATTGTAGATACTAAAAAAATGGTGGCAGTTACTGAATAATGTATTGTAGATAATGAATAATTCATGGTGGGTACTATCAAGTTGGAATAAAGTAGTTATGCTTTGTTATAGTTTGTCTTTTATTAAATCATACTATATAAGCACGATGAGTGAGAGGGTGGTGAAATTTGGCACAATATAACTCTTATTTTTCATATTTTATATATTTTTGATGTTTTTTTAAAGGCTAAAGGCTAAAGGCTAACACACGCCTGCATCTAAAGATCTCCACCACATCTCTCCTGATCCTCCTCCTACACAGGAGCACAGCGCGGTTCAGAAGCATATAGGAGGCCGGAGCTGCTCATTTTTTTTAGCTTGACCCTGCAGTAGGTGGCGTTCTGCTGTGTTCTGATAGAGAACAGGAACTCTGTAACCTTCGTCCCATCATAAAAACACACAGAGTACCACAGGTTCAGCAGGGTGAACACCAACGACATCCCAGACGAACATAATAACTGTACCGTCCAATCTACTGAAGAGCTCTCCGTCCTTCTCACTCTGACACAACCCTCAAGAGAACCTCTTCTCCACTGCGTATAGATACCAAATAATAAATAAAAGAAATATATATTGACACATTTCTTTACAATTAATTAGCTTTAAATCATTTAGACTAGATTTAGATCATTTAGGACATTCATTTAGACTAATTAACCTTTTCAGATCCAACATATATTATAATAAACATCATTTATTTTATTTTATATTCATTTATATATATATATATATATATATATATATATATATATTTTAAGAACGTTTTCAACCATGAATTGTTTACCAGCCAATAAAACAACAGCTTAGCTCCGCCTACTGCACTGGAGGGAAATAGTAACTCAGTCATTAGGGCTCGTTTTAAACCCATTTTATTAGTAAGTGGAGCATTAAAACTAAGCTTTTTAAAATAATTTGGGCTGTTTATATGAGCAAAATCTGTTCAGAATGATGTTAATCAACATTGCAACACTGAAGAAGCATAGACCTAATATTTAAGATTATTTAAGATTTTTTTTGAAGACAGCTACACACAGCGCTTCAACTGAAATAGAGTGATTATAACCTGATTATAACCTTAACTTTTTTTCTTAAAACACATTTTTTATATTGTGATTATCACTTAATAGCTTTGTATAAAATAAATATAGCATTAAAAACCAGACGCCTATGTCACACACTATTTTCGAGTTCAAGTCGGGTTCGGGCAAAGAATCTAAGCCCTACATGACAGCAAAGTAATGTTTTATCTTTTTATCATGATTTTTTTTTTTTACTGTTTAGGGATGGTATGTAAAATAAAAATGTCAAATATACATTGGCTCGCAAAGTTATTCATACCCTTTGAACTTTTACTTTTTTTTTTTTTTATAATTACTAGTAGATAAAGAGGGCGGCACGGTGGCGCAGTGGGTAGCACTTCCGCCTCACAGCAAGACGGCCTGGGTTCGATTCCCAGCTGGGGCGACCCGGGTCTTTCTGTGTGGAGTTTGCACGTTCTCCCCGTGTCTGCGTGGGTTTCCTCCGGGTTCCTCCGGTTTCCTCCCACAGTCCAAAGACGGCACGTTCAGGCTAATTGGATGTCGGATACAAAATTGCCCCCTAGGTGTGAGTGTGTGAGTGAATGTGTCTGTGTGTCTGTCTGTGTCTGTCTGCCCTGCGATGGATTGGCGGCCTGTCCAGGGTGTATCCTGCCTTCTGCCCGATGCTGGCTGGGATAGGCTCCAGCACCCCCCCCCGCGACCCTTAATGGATGAAGCCGTTGATAATGAGTTGACTTGACTAGTAGATAAAGAATAATACATAGTAGCTACTGAATATATATCATAGTGGACACTGAATAATTACCAATACATACCAAACAAGTACCAATAAATAAAGTATTCCTGATTAATTACCAAAAGATACTGAATAATGCATTGTAGTTCCTGAATAATTAGCTAAATATACCAAACAAGTACCAATAAATAAAGTATTCCTGATTAATTACCAAAAGATACTGAATAATGCATTGTAGTTCCTGAATAATTAGCTAAATATACTGAATAATACGAGGTATTATGAGTGATAAGTAATGAGTAATACATAGTTACTGGATACTTTCCAGCAGGTACTGAATAAAAATGTCCTATATAATCGTCCGCGTATAACGGCTAATTCCCAGTGGGTACTAAATAATTCATGGTAAATCCTGAATAATTTATAGTAGGTACTAAGTAATTCATATTCAATTTTGAATATTTCTTTTTAGATACTAAATAATTGGTGGCAGTTTATTAAACAATTTATTGTAGATAATGAATAATTCATATTGGGTATAGTATGGAGTTAGAAGAAAGTAGTTATACTTTGTTATAGTTTGTCTTTTATTAAATCATACTATAGAAGCACAATGAGTGAGAGGGTGGTAAAATTTGGCACAATATAACTCATATTTTTCATATTTTATATATTTTAAACCAAATTTTTATCTCACAAACACAAACTTAATTTTTTTTTTTTTTTGTGTAGCAATAATTGTGAAGCAGAACGAAAAATGGTACAGTTTTTTTTTTTTAATTATTAATATCTCTCTGTTTGGTTTGGTTTCACACAGGCATAAACCTAAACACACCAATACACCACAGTAGCACATCATCTTCTCTGATTGGTCAGAGCTGTCAGGTGCGGGAGCAAGCATGTATATCTGTGTAGTGTGAAGCTGCTTAAACACTTAAAATTTGCAGGTGTGCTTTTAAACACAGGGTTTTTAATGGGATGTGCAGCACAGGTGTGAGCAGTGAACGCTGCACATACCTCACTCTTAGTGTGTAAACAGCGTGGAGCATTTATTCTTAACAGAATCATTATCTGGCTAATATATCAGATTAAATTGTGCCTTATCAGCAGTTAAGGTCAATTAAAAAGAAGTAGATTTGATAGCTGAATTGGACCAAACCAGACCACGTTCTCACCATAAGTGAACTGCCCCAGAAAACAAATCCATTGTTTGGGCTGGGCGGATTGGGGTCCAAATTGGTGGCGTAATTAATGAATTAATTAATTCATTTATTAATTATTTTAACAAAATAATGAATAGCACGTTTCTTATTCCAAATTAATCACATGCATTAACACTTTAACATTGACAGCTCTAATATAAGCATGCACATTACTGGTGTTCTGGTTTTGTTTTGTAATATATCCTTTAATATACTTAAAATAAATTATAATACATAGTAATACATAGTCCAAAATAATTACCAGAAGATACTTAATAATACATACGTACTGGATACTTTTTTAGCAGGTACTGAATGAAAAACATCCTGGTATATGACGTCTAATTTACAGTGGGTACTAAATAATTCATGGTAAATCCTGAATAATTTATAGTAGGTACTAAATAATTCATATTAACTTTTTTATATTTTATTGTAGATACTGAATAATTGCTTACGGTGTAAGTTGTGGTCAAATTTGGTGGCGTAATTAATGAATTATTTTAACAAAAAAATTGATGCAATAATAAATCACGTTACTGATTCCAAATGAATCACGTGCATTAACACTTTAATATTGATAGCCCTAATAAAAACATGCTGATTAATACATAGTTGTTACTAAATAATTCATAGTGGACACTAAATAATTACAAGTAGATACTAACTAATTACCATTAGATACTAAATAATGCATAGTAGTTACTGAATAATTCATAGTGGACACTAAATAAGTACCAGTAGATTCTTAATAATTAACAGTAGATACTGAACAATTACCATTATATAAAGTATGGTACATAGTAATTACTAAATAGTTACTGGTAGATACAGAATAATTACCAGTAGATACTAAATAATACATAGTAGTTACTGAATAATACAAATAATTAATAACACTTTATCCTTCCAAATTAATCATGTGCATTAACACTTTAATATTGACAGCCCTAATATAAGCATGCACATTATTGGTCTTCTGGTATTGTTTTTTAATATATTCTTTTATGTAATAAAGTTTGACACCCCTGATCTAAACGGCTAATTTTGACCAATAATTCTGTGACTAATTACTGTGTGTGTATTGGCTATGTGATATATTGAGATGATGCTTGACTGATGCTCGCTCTCTGAATGCAGTAGATTAGGGAGGGATGCTGGAACTCTACCTGCAGCTTCTTCATTAATCTCCTCTGGAGCCTGAGTCCCCTGATGGCACAGGGCGGGTCTGGCTTTAGCCGAGCGCTCGTCTGATATGTTTTTCTGGGAAAATAAATAAATACATGTCATCATTCATTTCTGCAGGAATGCACAGCTTCTGTTTACATTTCTCAACGTCAGTGACCTTCAGAATCACCTCTCTTTCTCTCAGAATAAACGCTCTATTCTTCATCTCCCACTTCGGGAGTTGGGTAGAAACTTGTGCATTAAAAATATGTGAGGACTCATCCTCTCCAATTCTGCAGTGCCCGGGCTGAGCGGAATAAAAATGAGCCTGAATGTAGAGGTCACCCCAACTACTCAGCTCCTGCTGATGCAGGATCCCAGCTCAAATTGTGCAATTTATTCATTTATTACAGCTCAGGTCCCGTCCACACGAATCGGGATATTTTTAAAAACTGAGGTTTTTGTCTGTTTTTAAAAATATCTCCCGTCCAAATACTATACCACTCACAAACGCTGTAATGAACAGGAATTCTCTAGACATTCGTACGTTTTCTAGTCACTCCTCAGCAGCAATTGCTTCATTTTCAAAATTGTTCCACCTGGTGCTTGTTGGTCCAGGCCTGGTTCAGAATCTCCGTTTGTGGTAAGGTTCATAGGTTACCTCCAGACAGGAGGACTGGGAAAAACTGCACGCAGCACATTTTGGTGCCTCTGCTCTGTTAGGTAATGGGAGAGTAACATTAAATTAGGCTGTAAACATGTTATTAATCTGAATTAACCAAATTGCTTCATTTTCCTCGTTCACATGGCTTGGAAGGCGTTTTTTAAAAAAAAAAAGCTCCATGTTCAGTGACCGAAAACCTTGTTTTTAAAAAATATCTGGATTCGTGTGGACGAAGCCTCCGTGACAGCACAGCTAAATGTCTTTTTTAATAGAAAAAAAAACAAATCATTTTTCACCCTGTTACATACACAATTGGTATTAGTAATGTAAGTGCTGTTTCCCTATTTTTTGGGAGAAATAGAGTAATAACTGTGTAATAACTGTGTAATAACTGTGTTGTAAATGTGTAATAAATGTGTGATAGATTCTTTATTATCCTATTTACCTCATTATATGACTCAAAATGAATGATGGGTCTTTGACATGATGGGTGTGTCCTAAGGGGTTTCCTGAGTGTCAGTTAGAGACAGAGCACATTTTGGCCACACCCACGTCATCAGGAAAAACAATGCCCTCTGTTTGAATAAAAGTGAATGGGAAATTGCGGCTTACCTTGTCTTTAAACAGCTTTAACATAAAATCTCAACACCAGCTACTCTTAATACCCTTCCATCTAAAAAAAGATATATACTAAAACTAGATATGACTAGACTCCCTCTGTGTTTATTATACCTCTGTGTTTATATGGATGATCATAAGCCATCAAACCAAGCTTAACTGCTTAAATTTTTGCACCAGGAGTAAAGGCATAAAGTTATCCAAAAAAAGCAGTGTGTAGGACTGGTGGAGGAGAACATGATACCAAGGTCTGAGAGCTCTGCATCTTTTTTGTTATTTTAGCCATTTCTCATTTCCTGCAAATAAATTCTCTAAATGACAAAAAAAAAAATCGGGAATTTGGGAGAAATGTTGTCTGTAGTTTATAGAATAAAACAACAATGTTCATTTTACTCAAACATATACCTATAAATAGCAAAATCAGAGAAACTGATTGAGAAACTGAAGTGCTCTCTTTATTTCTTCCAGGGCTGTACATACATATAGTTTGCAGTGTAGGTGTAACCTTAATCCCACATGGGTCACCTCTAGGCCCCATGTAGAGTGTTCTCTCGCCCGGCCTGCAGATTCACTACAGTATTTATATCAAGATTGGTCGTTCACTCTGTTCTGGCGATAAAGTGCTGCCTAAATTCAAAAATGTCAAACATAACGTCAAATCTGAAGAAACGTTTGGAGTCAAAACTTATCTGGAAACTTATTGAACAAGTCCCAAAGGTGGAGCAAAGCTTCCAATAAAGTGATTTTTGGCAACTTGTTGTCAGCTGCTAAATGTGACTAATAAAGTACCTTGTAATCTAAACTAGTTCATTTTAAAATCAAGTAATCCATAAAGTAACTAAGTTACTTTTTAATGGAGTAATCAGTAATCTATCTAAAATCTAAAAGTATGCTATCTCCATTAACTTAATTCTGTTAATTAAATCCTCTATGTGTTCCTGTTTATTTTATTTTTTTAAATATTACGCCCACATAGTAGCTCATATACTGAATGTGCACCGTCTGGGAATTTCTAAACAGTTTCTATACAGATCTAAAGAAATAAAATACAGTATGTTTACTAGGGTTAAACATTACTGTAGGCCTGTTAGTCCCGGCCTCCACAGAGTGAAGTAAATAAAGCTAAAAGAGTCTCCAGTTTTCAGTTTTCAGTTTTTTTAGCTTGTATTTCCTCACTGATCAGTTCAAAACGCTGCACATCACTAAGCCAGCATGCCGCACTCTCTCCAAACCCCGTTATTGGTGGGCATGATGGGAAGGCTGTTAAGTGGGTGGCAGGCGGGAGGTCACATGAAGAACTGGCAATGCTTTAAATCTGGGTTAATTGGTTCCACTAAAAACGTTCAGGACGATCATTTGGCAGCGACAGAACCGCAGGTTTTGTACAACTAATGGCTGATTTTTTTGTGTGTGTGTTTTAAAAGAGTGGATCGGATTCTGTAAGAACTCACAGCTTCAGTTCATCAGAACTTCGGAAGTCGGTAGTTGTTTTTCCCGCAGTGTTTACGACACTCGAGGCCTGTCTTTCTGTGAACTTTGGTTAACAGTACAGATATGCCATGTGACAACAGATCGGCCAATTAGTGTGAAGCCTGGCCTCCCCTTCAGCCGCCTGGAGACGAGAGTAACTGGTAGATGGATGCAGAGGGTGTTTATACTTTTTTTACATCATACTGGAATTTCACTGATTTTCTAAAGCTCTGCATGATCCGAAAAGACTGAAATGTCAAAAGAAACAGCGGTATTTAAAACAAACAAAATTGAAACAAAAGCTTAAAATCTACACATTGTTCCCTCTACAGCCCATAACACCGTTAAACTACTCAAAAATACTAAAAAAACTCAAGAATTTTGGTGTATAAAGGGTTTTGAACAAGAGATTATACTGTACTCTACACCTTTATCACCAACAATCTCTACAATACAGAGTTACTATATTCACTAATACCACTTACAACTTTACTACTGTACACAACACAAGCCTTATGTTCACCATGTCCAGAAGCTCCGCCCACTTCTCTACTACAATACAGAGTTACTATATTCATTAATACCACTTACAACTTTACTACTGTACACAACACAAGCCTTATATTCACCATGTCCAGAAGAAGCTCCGCCCACTTCTCTACTACAATACAGAGTTACTATATTCATTAATACCACTTACAACTTTACTGTACACAACACAAACCTCAGTCAGTGGAAATACAGTGTTTTGTGGTCAGAAAAATTAAGTGTTCCAAATCTAAGTAAAGAGAATTGGTGAAATTAGTGAGCTTTAAAAAGCTGGGGTGTGTCATGGTATGGGGATGCAGCCTTCAAAACTTTTTTAGGGACGTCCATGCAATCTTCAAAACAGTGCAAAACCACATGCTGCACACCAGTCCTGCCCTTTCCCTATACAGAACAATAGTGTATATTAGTCAAAAATGTATGACTCTGTACTGTTATGTTACAGGTCAAATTGACTCGTTTTTCATTTTGAAGTATTTTTTCAGTATTTTATTGCTTTAATTAGTTGAATCAACATATAATATAAAAATTGTTCATCTCACATGTTTGCAACCACTCCCTGTTAAAACTAAAACAAAATTGCAATGTTATGTTTTAATGCTATGCCAGACTATTGTGCTTTATATTATATTATATGTTTGAACATTTATTTTTTTTATTTTATAAAAAGCAAGTGAATTATCCTAACTGAGCCATTATCTGTAAGAGGTGATGAACACCATTTCACTAAATATAAATATATGATAAAATAATAAGTAATGCAGGTAGCAATTAAATATTCACACTGCTTGTTAGGATTTCTTTGGATTTCAGACATCTTTTGGATAATTTATTATTTTTTTTTCTTAATTTCATTTCTGATTTTTCCCCATTTTCTCCCAATTTGGATATCCAATTGTCTCACCCCTTTGTGCGTCCCCATCACCGGTGACGCCCGTGACGCTTGAAGGATGCGGACGAGCACACGCCTCCTCCGACACGTGTGAAGTCAATCACCCCTTTTTTGATGAATCATTGCCTGAGCAGCCAGCGCGCTCGGAGGAAAGCACAGCGGCCAGGTTCCGATTCTTCCGCTCACAGACGCCTCGTGCCGCCCAGCGCCACCTTAAGTGTGATGGGGAGAGAGCGCCATCTACCCACCCCAGAGGGAGCAGAGCCAATTTTGCTCCCTCTGAGCACCGGCAGCAGGGGTTCGAACCTGCGACCTCCCGCTCATAGTGGCAGCGCATTAGAACGCTGGACCACTCAGCGCCATCTTTTGGATAATTAAAGATTACTGGGTCAAACTGACCTGGAAACACTATTGCTGTTCCTGACGAATTAACATAACAGGAGGGTTAAGACATGTTGAGACAAAAGAACACCTGAAACACTTCAGTCTTTCGTTATTCATTTTGCCAAACATCTTTTTAAATGTTGTGAAAAGAAATGGCAATGTTACAAAGCGAAAAAAAAAAACGCTTTACTGACCCAATTTTTATTATTTGCATTTTGCATACTGTCCCAATGATTCCTGATTATGGGTTGAATGTAATAAATGCATAATTTGTCACCTTTAACCATTAAAAACTCTGTAATTCTTATTCATTCTGCATCTCTGCTTCCATATTTACAATTAAACTCTCCAATTAAACAAAACATTGTGGAGAGTGTTTTATGAGCTCAATAACACTGCACACTAAATATGTCTGGAGTCTAAGAGCACTTCAGCATCTTCAGCATCTTCTGCATGCGCAGAGTTCATATATCGTACAAAACAAAGCAGCTGATTTAATATGATTCTGTTCTCAGAACAGCTGGACCAGCTCGGCTACAGCTGGACTCTCAGCCATTCGGGTCAAGTGCCTCTGAGCGGCACATCCAGCACAATGGCATATCAGCAGACGAGGAATTCCAAACCCGAAGCCCACCCAGACTCTCTGCAGATAAAATAACAACCTGGGAATCATGTTCCGCTCACCGGTCGATTTGATTTGCTGCACCTCAGGAGGGGAGGCTGAATCATAAATCACAAATAATAAATATAACAGGGTTCAGATCGAACAAACAGGGGGAAAAAATAAAGTTTTTCTCTGCATCAGTCAGTCAGTCAGTAAGATCAAAAACACACTGTTTACTCTCTGATCTTTTATACAGACCTGTCATTTACATTTATGCTTTATAAAAGACAATGACAACAGCTTAACCTTTTGAACCTTAGATTTATTATTCTGTCTGGTCAGAGAGAGTGTCTACCTGTAATTAACTCTATATAAAATTAGAATAAATGAACCCAAATATACATTAATAAAGTCAGTGATCAGAGAGAGTGTCTACCTGTAATGAACTCTATATAACATTATAATTAATACACTCTAATAAACATAAAGTCAGTGGTCAGTGAGAGTGTCTACCTGTAATTAACTCTATATAACATTAGAATAAATGAACCCAAATAAACATTAATAAAGTCAGTGATCAGTGAGAGTGTCTACCTGTAATTAACTCTATATAATATTAGAATACTAAACCTTAATAAATTTAAAGTCAGTGATCAGAGAGAGTGTCTACCTGTAATTACCTCTAAATAACATTAGAATAAATACAACCAAATAAACATAAAATTAGTGGTCAGAGAGTGTGTCTACCTTTAATTAACAGGTAGTAATATAACATTAGAATACTAAACCTAAAAAAAACATTAAGTTAGTGATCAGGAAGAGTGTCTACCTGTAATTAACTCTAAATAACATTAGAATTAATACACCCTAATTAACATGAAGTCAGTGGTCAGTGAGAGTGTCTACTTGTAATTAACTCTAAATAACATTAGAATTAATACACCCTAATTAACATGAAGTCAGTGGTCAGTGAGAGTGTCTATCTGTAATTAACTCTATATAACATTAGAATTAATACACTCTATTAAACATAAAGTCAGTGATCAGTGAGAGTATCTACCTGTAATTAACTCTATATAACATTAGAATAGGTAAACCCAAAAAAACATAAATAAAGTCAGTGATCAGTGAGAGTGTCTACCTGTAATTAACTCTATATAACATCAGAAATAATACACCCTAATAAACATTAATATAGTCAGTGATCAGAGAGAGTGTATATATGTAATTAACTCTATATAACATTAAAATACTAAACCCAAATAAATATAAAGTCAGTTGTCAGTGAGAATGTCTACCTGTAATTAACTCTATATAACATTAGAATACTAAACCCAAATAAATATAAAGTCAGTTGTCAGTGAGAGTGTCTACCATTAATTAATTCTATATAACATTAGAATAAATGAACCCTAACAAACATTAGTATAGTCAGTGATCAGAGAGAGTGTATACATGTAATTAACTCTATATAACATTAGAATACTAAACCCAAATAAATATAAAGTCAGTTGTCAGTGAGAGTGTCTACCTGTAATTAACTCTATATAACATAAGAATACTAAACTAAGATAAACATTAAGTCAGTGAATAGTGAGTTTACTTGTAATTAACTCTATATAACATTAGAATAAACCCCCACATACACAGTTTAAGTGGCTGGAAAGTGACTGTTTGTCTTGTTAGTAAGTTATTGTTGTAAGTTATTGGAAGAATGAAGCTGGGTCTCTTTGGCCTTGCTCTTGACAGAACAATGTGACCTGGGAATCGCATTCAGGTGACCCTCCGAATTGATTTGTAGAACCTCAAGGCCGTTGAGGGCATAAAAGCAATTTCTTAAAGCGTAAGATGCCTTTAAAAGATATCGACAGTGGCTCGGCTCAGCCTCTAATCCCAGCGCACCACAACAGTGGCCTTTTCAACACATTCCTCCACGTAACTTGAATATTTCATGAGTATTGACGAGCCACAAAAAGCCTTCGAACCGGAGGAATTTACTAACCTCTTCGTCTAAAGTGTCCAGAAGGCCTTGCTTCCTCCATGGCACCACACCGTTTAGAATGAACTCCACAATCTTGGAGCTGCGGAAGGCTTCACCCACATATCCGAGAACTTTATCCAGAGTCGACACTGAACTTTCTATTCCCTCGATCTTCTTCCTCTGCACCTGACCCTCTTGCTTGAGACTCTTGAGAAGCGCCACAGTTTCTTCACAAAGCGTCTTGACCTCCGCCACATCGCTGCCCACTAGTTTTGCATCTTTTTGAGTGGACTTTACCTTGGACTGTCCGATTGTATCCTTCTTGAACTGTGAAAGGTTCTTCTCCAGGGCATCCATTCCTTGAGATACTCCGTCCAGCTTTTGGAGGAGTACTGCCTGGTTGTTGGCAATTTGTTCCACCTTACCTTCGAGAAAGTTCAGCCTGTCCTCTACATTGCCAAGAGTTCCCAAGAGGGTCGGGTTGGCCTTCTTTTGTGTGGAAGCTGGTGCCCCAGCATTGTCCAGTTTTCCGCCTTCATACATCTTGGCAATGCAGGTGGCCAGAGTCACCTGTTTACTCATGGTTGGAAGCAAAAACCCAGTGGGTTTGCAATGGCACAGTGGCAAAAGCGAAAAAGAAAAACGGAACCTCCACTAATCCCTCGGCTCCCAATCGACCAGAGCAGGAACGGCTATTTTGGTCCCTCCAATCTCTTTCCTCTCTGGGCTCCTGTGAGGTGTCATCATGCCCCCACCGATACAAGAACCTCAGCTGGACTCTGGTCAGTATGTGCCAGAGACATGACACCACTTAAATAAACACCTCAATTCTGGTATCTTATCTTCGCCACTTCTATTTTCCTCCCCTTGTCTGTCCGACTCTCTCTCTCTCTTTGTGTGAGGAGTTCTCTCTGACCCAGAGCTTTTATATGGCCTGGAAGGTCCTGCCAATGTTCCAGCAGTCCCTTGACGTCATCAAAACATTTAAATTCACCTCGACAGATGTCGTTGACAAGTGGACACGCAAGGAATGACCTTTCACAACAGCCAGCGATTTGCCAACGGTAAGAAAATCCCACTTGCAGGAGCAAGGATGTTCTAAACTGTGATGTTTTTGTGACAAGTATCGTCTTACCGGCACATATCGTCTCCACCAGTGGATCCACGACTACTGCACAGCAGATACACCAGACCATCCAGCCGGCTTTGTGCTCCGTGTTGGAACGTGACTTGACTTTGACTTGACACTTTCAGTAAAAATAAACCTCTGCAGACACTGGTATGAAGATGAATAGTCTGCTGGAATCTCAGATGTGTCCCCTCTCCCAATGTGGAATCCAATTGCACGGTCAATTGCCAGGAAAAGCTACCTTGGGGAAAGAAAAAAAAAACACTCCAGTCCTGAAACCCGACCCAGGTTCTTTCCGTACCTCTGATTACGATTGGGCGGCATTGCAAGGAATGATCTCCACACATATACATCATTACGCCCAGCTGTTGGGTTGGTGGGTTGTTGGAAGGTGATGTATGGCCAGGTTGGCATTTGTTGTATCAGAGGCATGTGTCTGTAATCTGATACATGTGCCATTCATACTAATTGGACAGTGGCACAGTGGAACTTATGTTTTGGGCCTTCTGCTTTTTTTTGCTGGATCTGCTGGATTTTTTTTTTTTAATTAGACCAAGACTAGTCACTGGAATGAGATTATGCAATGCCAAATTTTTGCTTTAAGGTATTTTAACCTACATCAAGTGATTTTTTTTGTCCACAGTCCTTTCATCTTAGCTGACCATGGCTATTACAGGTAGACACTCTCACTGAACACTGACTTTACTTTTATTTGGGCTTAGTACTCTAGATAGATAGATAGATAGATAGATAGATAGATAGATAGATAGATAGATAGATAGATAGATAGATAGATAGATAGATAGATAGATAGATAGATAGATAGATAGATAGATAGATAGATAGATAGATAGATAGATAGATAGATAGATAGATAGATAGATAGATAGATACTTTATTGATCCCCGGGGGGAAATTCTTGAATTCTCTAATGTTATATAGGATTAGTTATGTGCAGACACTTTCACTGACCACTTTATTTTTTATTTCGGTTTATTCTAAAGATAAAAGGTTTAATGACATCTAAACAATTTTAGCCGAAGGGTATTTGAACCTACATAAAGTGAATCATCAAACAGTTCTTGACGTTGTTGTCTATAGTCCTTTCATTTCAGCTGATCATAGCTATTACAGGTAGACAGTCTCCCTGCCACTGACTTTATATTTATTTGGGTTTATTCTAATGTTATATAGAGTTAATAAAGGGTAGACACTCTCATTGACCAATGACTTTATGTTTATTTGGGTTTAGTATTCTAATGTTATATAGAGTTAATTACAGGTAGACAATCTCACTGAGCACTGACTTTTTGTTTATTTGGGTTAGGTTTCTAATTTTATATAGAGTAAATTACAGGTAGACACTCTTACTGACCACTGACTTTATGTTTATTTGGGTTTAGTATTCTAATGTTATATAGAGTTAATTACAGGTAGACATTCTCACTGACCACTGACTTTATTTTAATTCATCTGCATTTATTCTAATGTTATATAGAGTTAATTACAGAGAGACACTCTCATTGACCACTGACTTTATGTTTAGTTGGGTTTATTTATTCTAATGTTATATAGAGTTAATTACAGGTAGACATTCTCACTGACCACTGACTTTATGTTAATTTGTGTGCATTTATTCTAATGTTATATAGAGTTAATTACAGGTAGACAATCTCACTAAGCACTGACTTTTTGTTTATTTGGGTTTAGTTTTCTAATTTTATATAGAGTAAATTACAGGTAGACACTCTTACTGACCACTGACTTTATGTTTATTTGGGTTTAGTATTCTAATGTTATATAGAGTTAATTACAGGTAGACATTCTCACTGACCACTGACTTTATGTTAATTCATCTGCATTTATTCTAATGTTATATAAAGTTAATTACAGGTAGACATTCTCACTGACCACTGACTTTATGTTAATTTGTGTGCATTTATTCTAATGTTATATAGAGTTAATTACAGGTAGACAATCTCACTAAGCACTGACTTTTTGGTTTTTTTGGGTTTAGTTTTCTAATTTTATATAGAGTAAATTACAGGTAGACACTCTTACTGACCACTGACTTTATGTTTGTTTGGGTTTAGTATTCTAATTTTATATAGAGTTAATTACAGGTAGACACTCTCACTTATCGCTGAATTTATATTTATTTGGGTTTAGTATTCTAATGTTATATAGAGTTAATTACTTGTAGACACACCCAATGACCACTAAGTTTATTTTTATTTGGGTTTAGTATTCTAGTGCTATAAAGAGTTAATTACAGGTAGACACTCTCACTGACCACTGACTTTATGTTTATTTGGGTTTAGTATTCTAATGTTATATAGAGTTAATTACAGGTAGACACTCTTACTGATCACTGACTTATGTTTATTTGGGTTTAGTATTCTAATGTTATATCGAGTTAAATTACAGATAGACACTCTCACTGACAACTGATTATTTTTTTGTGTTTAGTATTCTAATGTTATATAGAGTTAATTACAGGTAGACAATCTCACTTATCACTGACTTTATGTTTATTTGGGTTTAGTTTTCTAATGTTATATAGAGTTAATTACAGGTAGACACTCTCACTTATCACTGACTTTATTAATGTATATTTGGGTTTAGCATTCTAAATTTGGGTTTAGCATTTGGGTTATATAAAGTTAATATAACATTAGGTAGACACTCTCACTGAGTACTGACTTTAAGTTTATTTGGGTTTATTATTCTAATGTTATATAGAGTTAATTACAGGTAGACACTCTCACTTATCACTAAATTAATGTTTATTTGGGTATAGTATTCTAATGTTATATAGAGTTAATTACAGGTAGACACTCTCACTGACCATCAACAGATTGTGGGTTAGGGGTGGAGTTTTGCTAGTATCCTACACATGTTCAATCAGGAAGTGCAGGGGGTTTTCCAGGTTGTTGCTTTGCTGTTTCTGTGGTATCTCAGATGGTTGCTATTGTGTTACTAAGTGGTTGCTCAGTGGCTGCTGTGATTTCCGAAGTGGTTGCTCAAGCCTTTTTTGGTGTTAGATGTTAGGTGGTTGCTATGATATTCTAGATTGTTTGGTATGGCATTGCTAACAAGTTGCAATGGTAACTCAAGTCATTGCTGGAGTTTCCCTATAGTGGTTGCTATGGTGTTTCAAATGGGATGCTAAGGAGTTGCAAGGCTGTTGCTTAGTAGTTGCTGCTATATCCCATATATTCATTATAAAAGCTAGTCTCCCAGAGGAAATGCAGTGTTGTTATCCACTACCCTACTCCAGTCATAGACTGGACAGGTGTAGACTGGGCCATGGAATTTATTTATACCCCTCTGTTATGTTCTGTTCTGTTCTGTTCTGTGCCAATGCCAAAGCTCCAGCACATGCTATAGAGTCACGTTATGCAATAGAGGAACAGTGGAAAGGAACCATCTGGGGGTCCGGCTGTCTGCAGGAACACGACTCCACTGTGGCCTTTCCACACAGGGCATCTGTGGTGGGTGGAATGCTCGGTTACAGTCCAGCCGTGCATAAGCAACTCAATTTACCAGTCCACGCACTGCAGGAACGTGTGTGTTAGTGTGTTAGCGTGTTAGCGTGTTTGGGAGTGTGGGGGGATATGAGCTTGGCAGCGGGGGGCCGCGTAAATGGATGTTTCCTCACCCCAACCGGGACTGTCCACACATTTATATGTGATGGAGGAGGCTATGAATAGGAGGAAGGAGTGGAGTTATCATGTTATCAGTTTCATGATGATACAGAAATAAGAGACGGCGGCGAGTTCTTTATAATAACTAACCAATGTGTTTTGAATTTATATATTAATATATTAAAATGTGGTCCAGTGGGCTAAGCACTGCAACTATGATCAAGAGAGCTGGTTCGAATCCTGTTTATGTAGCTGCTGGAGCCCAGAGAGAGCAAGGCCAAGAAAGGGTAGATGGTGCTTTTTCCCCTTATCACTTCTGGGGGGATGTGGATCAGCACAAGGCTGCATCTGTGAGCTGATGTATCTGAACCGAGTCGCTGCACTTTCCTCCGATGCGCTACACTGTGATGCTAGTCTGCAATGCTGAATCAGCAGCCGTTCAAAAAGAGGCGGAGTCTGACTTCACATGTATCAGAGGAGGCATCACTAGCTAGTCTTCACCCTCCTGTTGTGTTGGGGCATCACTAGTGATAGGGGGAATCCTAATATGTGGGTTGGGTAATTGGCCGTGTAAATTGAAGAGAAAATGAAAAAAAATTAGATAAAAATTAGATACAAAGAAAAAAATTAAGGCTGGCAACATTAAAGCGTTAACGCACACAATTAATTTGGCATAAGTAACCTGTTATAATTTTTTTTTACTCTAATTAATTACGTCATCAAGTTTCACCCTAATTTCCCCGGTAATCTGCCCCACCCAATGCAAGGTCTCCTTCCTATGCCAAACAACTCTGGAGCCAGATATTATTTTGCTCAGAACAAAAGCTGTCTTTGCTGCTCCATGCTGTTTACACACTAAGCTCAGTGTGTGCAGCGTTCACTGCTTACAGGTGTGCTGCACGTGCCAATTACACAGTGTTTTAGCGTTCTGTGTTAAAGCAGCTTCACACTGCACAGATATGCACGCTGAAACACAGCATATTTTTCTCACTATATTTACTTTCTTGCTCCCGTGTCAGACAGCTCTGACCAATCAGAGGAGACGATGTGCTCGCGTTGTTTATTGGAGAGCATTTTGGTATGTTTAGATTAGTGCCTGTGTGAAAACAAACCAAACTGAGGTAGAAACGCTCCAAATAAACAAACTCATCAACTGATCCGGATCATAGAAACTTTCACAACTACAGGTCTGAAAACGCTCGTTTATACTCAGCTTATTCTAAAGTTCTAAATCAGAAAAGTTTCCTCTATCCAATTTATCATGCATTCTTTATTCCAGCGCCACACGTTTGTTTTATCTCCCCTCAAATATACAAGTATATACTAGTATTTTGTTTAACACTACTAATATAAATATAATTGCATTTTACATTTCTTACATTTAAATTTCCACTATAAAAACTTGCATCTTAAGAAGAACAAGAATTTTGTCGTGAGGTTTCTAAGATCATGGATGTCCAGGATTTTTTGCTCTTTTTTTTCCCAGCATGTGACAAACGCTTGATTTGGCCACTTTGGCAACATCTCCACTTCTTTCTGATATATTTCTTCTTTTGTTTTTAGGCTGATGATCATTTACATTATGAGCTTCTTTTATCGCATATTAGTGAGTTCACAACATCAGCTTCCAAATGCAAATACCAGACTTGGAATCAACTTCAGAACTTTTGCCTGCGTAACTGCATTAATGCATTAATGAGAAGAATAGATGCACATGCAGCCCATAAAATAACTTTTGAGATCATTTGTCAAGTTACTTTCGAGACCCTAAAATGAGAAGGCTTTGAAGGACAATGGCTGCAATTCCTAAACACTTAATAGGATATTGTTGCTCAACCAATTGAATTAAACCTGAATTTCTACTCTTTAATTGCATCTCATTTGTTAAATTTCATATACCGTATGGTGGCATGCAGAGCCCAAACCATGATCAAGATTGTGTCTCTATTCAATGCCTTATATACTAGCTTTAGTCAACGAACTCTAGCAAGACTCCATGTGGTCCAAAATGCAGCTGCCAGACTGTTAACAGGAACTAGACACAGAGAGCACACTCACCCAGTTCTAGCCTCTCTTCAATGGCTGCCAGTTAAATTTAGGATTGATTTTAAGGTGTTACATTTAAGTTTAGGTTCTTACTTATAAGGCTTTACATTGCGATGCACCAGAATCAGAGGTGGAAAGTAATGAATTACATTTACTCAAGTTACTGTAATTGAGTAGATGTTATGAGTAATTTGTCATTTTTAAAGTAGCTTTTAAAATTGGTAATTTTACTTTTACTTAAGTACATTTTGACACAAGTAATCTACTTTGCTACATTGGAAAACTCCTTGTTACTGAGTAAAAAACAAAATGCTGGGAAAAAAACAATTTAAAAAATATATATTTGCACGGATGCACCGGTGCATGGATGCTCGTGTAAGGAATAACGAGGCAATAACGACTTCATGCAATGCAAAATGTGTCTGCCCCACCGGACAGAGCCATCAGCTTTCAAAACTTGCACATCAAACCTGAGAGAGCATGTGGTGTAAATATTTTTATCATTAAACAATCTGCTTAAATGTTAAAAAAAACATAAAAAAACAAATATCAGTTAAAGCATAGCAATGGCAAGTTAAAAAATAATAATGACCTGTAAAACTATAAAAATACAGTTTATAGTCACCTATATGACCATAAAGAAAAAAAATGGATCATAGAAACCTATGCCACTTGTTCTTGAAAATGTTTTATGGGGTGCTCAGAACATTTAATTCCAAATGTCCAAATTATTATGTGGAATAATAGTTAATTAAAAACTATTTAATTTATGATTAGTTTTTACTTTTTTACATCAAATAATCAAAAGTAACTATATAACTTTTATTCAATTTACATTTTAAATTGAGTAATTTTTTACTTTTACTCGAGTAGATTTTTAGATGGGTACTTTTACTTTTACTTGAGAAGAATTAAATTATGAATGATTAATTATTAATGTAAAGGTACTTTTACTTAATTACAATTTTTCAGTACTTTTTCTACCTCTGACCAGAATACATTAGTGAACTGCTAGTTCACCTTATGACCAACAGATCTCTGAGATCCTTTATTAAGGGACTTTTGTTTGTCCCTAGAACTAAACTGAAATGTAAGGGAGACTGTGTCTTCTCTTTTTTTTGCTCCTAAATTATGGAATTATGAATCTTCCTTTAGGTATCAGACTCTCTGAATCTACGGCATCCTTTAAAAAAAAAAAAAAAAAAAAAAAAATATATATATATATATATATATATATATATATATATATATATATATATATATATATATATATATTTATTTATTTTATCATCATTTATGTATTATGTCTATTTTTTTTATTGTAAAGCACTTTGTGGCTCTGTCTTCGAAAAGTGCTATATAAATAAATATTACTTACTTACTTACTAAATATTTATGGGCCTAACTGTAGGTGGTTTCTATGGTTTCCCAAGTGATTGTTATGGTGTTGCTAAAAGTGATTTCTACAGTATTTATGTTGGTCGCTGGGGTGAAAAAAAGAAGACAAAGAAGAAGAAGAAGAAGAAGAAGAAGAAGCAAAAGAAGAATATAAATTGGTTGTAGTGTTACAACAACTAGGACCTGTTATAAAAAACCTTTATAAAGCCTTTATATGAGATGTTATGAAAGGCTTGTGTGGATGTTAATGAACCCTGATCTTTAGTAGCTTTATCAAAACTGTCTTACAGGCTCTCCTGACCCCGGCTGGACTGAGTGTTGAATACTGCGACAGATGGTAAGGGTCATCTACGTCAATAGCACACTGATGCCTGCGGGGTCAAGGAGACGTTTTCAGCTGGAGGTCTGAGGTCGAAACATCTGAACTGACCTCAGTGACCAACGTCTCAACTGACTCACTGCAGCACGGTTTCCTCAGAGACTTTGGGCTCTACACCCTGTGCAAGGCGCGATGCTGTTTGCTGCGGCACTGTTAAGATACGAATGTGCCAAAGTCAGAGCTCACCTGCCTCTTACAGGGAATAGTGTAAGAGTAGAGTAACACACTGATTGGTTTATTTCACGTTACGCCCAAAACATACCCAAGAGAACTAGTTCATGGCTTTTGTGTGATTTAAGCAGCGGAAAGTATATTTTTTGCAACCTTATGATACCAAAGACACACCCAAATGCCCCTAAATCTGCAACAAATATTATATTTGATATAAAAATAAAAAAAAATTCAGCCATGGCTAAAAACAGTGGCACCCCTGCAGCTTTTCAGAAAATATACCAAGGCCCAATCCCATTCTTATTATTCTGGCCTATGAGAATCACAAGCAAGATGGCGGCAAGATGGCGGCATTTTACAGATAGATCTTTACGTTGTATAATACGTGTTTTACAGCCTTATATATTTTCTATTCTTCTCTGTTTTAATTTATGTTTAATAGGTTACTTATTGTATTGTACTGTTGCTGCTGGATGCCTAAATTTCCTTCGGTATAAATAAAGTATCTATCTATCTATCTATCTATCTATCTATCTATCTATCTATCTATCTATCTATCTATCTATCTATCTATCTATCTATCTATCTATCTATCTATCTATCTATCTATCTATCTATCTATCTATCTAAGTAAGTAACCAAAAACCCCACAAATTTGGGCATTGTCCTTGTTAACAATGACGATAACCACAACATTACCAAAGTTTAATATACAGTTTCTTCATAACAAGCAAAAACAAATCGTTAACATTGGTGCAGATGGCAGAGGCGTTCATGAATACCAAAGTCCTGCTGGAAAATAAAATCTGCTGAAATCCACTGCACTGACTTTGAACTTGATATAACACAGTGGATCAACACCAGCAGATGACACACTAGACCTCGAGCAGTTTGGACTGTGTGTCTCTCCACTCTTCCTCCAGACTCTGCTCCCTTGATTTACTTTAAATGAATTGTAAAATTTACTGATGATCAGTGATGGTTTGGAGAGACATGTCTGTCATCTGCTGGTGTTGATCCACTGTGTTTTATTATCATGTCTAAAGTCAGTGCAGTTTTGTTTTCCCACAAAATCTTACAGCACTTCATGCTTCTTCCCTCTGCTACTGACAACTTTTATAGAGATGCAGATTTCATTTTCCAGCAGGACTTCGCGCTCTGCCCACACTGACAAAAGTATTGATTGGTCTTTTATAATATTCTAATTTTCTGAGACACTGATATTTGGGTTTTCATTGGCTGTAAGCTTCATAATCATTAAGAATAAAAGATTGTTACTCAATTTGTTACTCGTTTACTTTGTTTCTTGCATTTAATTCAGCAAAATTAAGCAATTCTACATTACATGCTTCACCTAAAGCAATATAAACAGCTTACATGGTTAATATTTGCCCTTTACCTTTCTTATGTTACATTTCTTTCAAAAAGTGCTACTCTTTTTTTTTATTAGTTTTTTAATAAAATGTAAAAGAAAATTAATTTAACTCAAAATATGAGTAGAAAATTTGTTTAGTTTCAAATTTACAAATGAAGCAATGTTTATTAGCCCTTGGCCAAACAGACAGTATGTAATTTAAATGTGTAGGGGGGAGGGGGGGGGAGGTGTAAAGTGTGTGTTTATCGAAAATGTGTTTTGATATATGTTTTTCACAAAAAAGCACTAATCCCACCCACCCGACACTACCACCCCCCCGCCGTCGCCCTCTCTCTGACAGTATCAGCCTTACACACACATTCCTCAACATCCACCCATTACATATTTCACCCACAGCAAGCGCTTAGCTTAGCTTAGCTTAACCACGATTATTATAACTCTATGTTCTTCACTTTCTTAACAATGTAAGCACTCTGGGTAACACTGCACTGTCTTTACCAGGGTGCAAATTATACAATGACAATGGGGTGGGGGTCGTATTTTTCTTTGGGATGTAAAAGGAAATCTTATAATGTTATATATATATATATAAAGCTCTGGAAAAAACTAAGAGAGCACATCAGTTTCTCATGTTTGAGTAAAATGAACATTGTTGTTTTATTCTATAAACTACAGACAATATTTCTCCCAAATTCCAAATAAAAATATAATCATTTAGAACATTTATTTGCAGAAAATGATGCAAAAAAATGCAAAGAAAAAAAGTTCATATTCATAAAGTTTTCAAGTTTTGAGTTCAGAAATCAATATTTGGGGTAATGACCCTGGTTTCTACTCACAGTTTCTATGCATCTTGGCATCATGTTCTCCTCCACCAGTCTTACACACTGCTTTTGGATAACTTTATGCTGCTTTACTCCTAGTGCAAAAAATCAAGCAGTTCAGTTTGGTTTGATGGCTTGTGATCATCCATCTTCCTCTTGATTATATTCCAGAGGTTTTCAATTTGGTAAAATCAAAGAGACTCATCATTTTTAAGTGATCTCTTATTTTTTTAGGGCTGTGTAGATCAATATTAAAGACATGAAAACAACTAAGGGACACATATGGAATTATGTAGTAAAGAGTAAAAAAAGTGATGAACTGAGATGGTGATTTGAGGTGATGTAATTGGGATGAGCTGGGGGTTCAGCACCTCCAGGAACTCCTTCCTTCAAGATGCTGAGAAAACTATATTTAAGGTGACTCTCCCTCATGAAGACACTGAGATTAAAATCTCACCAAGAGACTGCCGATCTGTCCTCAAAGATAAATGTGCTACTTAGAAGAATCTAAAGTATAAAACATATTTTGCACTTTTCTGCACATGTTTAAAAAATAATTATGTATGCATTCACATTAAATGAGAAAAGGGAGGAGGTGTGTCCAAACGATAATGTTTTAAAATAGGTTGTAGCATTATTATACATTTGTTTGTTTATTTATTTAGTCATGTGTGTTTACATATTTTTCCTAATAAGTTATAGATTAATACTAAAGTCAACCAAATTCTGAGAAAAAAAAGCATATGGAATTATTTAGTTAACAAAGTAAACTTGCTTAGATGACAGCTTTGCACTTTTCTCACAGTCACCTGGAATTCAGGCTTTCAGTAAACAGCTGTGTTGAACTCATCAAGAGTTAATTACTTAAATTTCTTGCCTTTTAATAAAGTGTTTAACCCTTGTGTGGTGTTCGGGTCTGTGGGACCCGTTTTCATTTTTCATCAAATGGTACTAAAAAATATTTTTTCTAACTCAAACTCATTGGCATTGGCTCATTTTTTGTGAAAAACATATATCAAAACACATTTTCCATAAACACACACTGTACACCCCCCCCCTACACATTTATATTACATACAGTATGTTTGGCCAAGGGCTAATAAACATTGCTTCATTTGTAAATTTGAAACTAAACAAATTTTCTACTCATATCTTGAGTTTAATTCATTTTCTTTTACATTTTATTAAAAAACTAATAAAAAAAAGAGTAGCACTTTTTTTGAAAGAAATGTAACATAAGAAAGGTAAAGGGCAAATATTAACCATGTAAGCTGTTTATATTGCTTGCAATTTAGGTGAAGCGAGCATGTGTAAAGCATTTTAATGTAAAATTGCTTAATTTTGCTGAATTAAATACAAGTAACAAAGTAAACGAGTAACAAAAATATGAACACCACACAAGGGTTAAGAGCATCAGTTGTAAAGTTGTGAAGAGGTAGATTTACAGGTATACAGTGAATAGTGAATATTTAAGTAATTTTCTAATACATATTGTGGTAAGAGATATTTAACTAAGTAAAGTAAAGAAAAAAATATCCTGAAGTGCAGTCACTGCGAAGACCATCAAAAACGTCATGATGAAACTGGCTTTCATCAGGATCACAACAGGAAAGGAAGCGTAAGAGTTTCCTCTGTTGTACAGGATAAGTTACATCATGCATGCATCAGAGTTACCAGCCTCTTTTAAGTTAACTTTGAAGTTACTACATGTTTCCTTATGAGTTCCTTCATAGTCTGAATCCCTTCACTATTCATTTATGATGTAGGATTAAAATAAAATAAAAATAAAAGCATTGAATGAAAAGGTGTGTCCAAAGTTTTAACTGGTACTGTATATAAATATTGCATTATAAATATAATAAGTGCTTGTGTGTGTGTGTGTTATTTAGGTAGGATTCCAATAAAGGAGTTTTTATAATCTGGATCAATCCCAGTCTTTCCTGCTTCCACCGCATTAAATAATAAGATGATGTAAACAGATGACATCAGTAAAAAATGACACGTAAAGGCTGTGTATGATTCTCTCGAGAGTGAGCCAAACACCCAAACAGGACGGAGACGCTCTTAAAGAGACGATTTACTCATCACGCTGGCAGCCACTTTGATGGCGCTGGTGAGTCACACTCGTCGAATATTCACACTCCGCACACGGAACAGCGCTCCCATTTGTTTGTCAACCTCCCACCTCGTAAAAAAAATGAAAAATGCAGAAATTAAGGGAGAGAAATATCAATCGAAATGACTAGCAGAGCAACCTGCGTCAACTGGGGGCTGTTAATCCCCTCCGCCGCCCAGAGTTACATGAGGGCAGCTCAGCAATATCAATAAAGGTCCTGAAATAGATCAGTTTAATGCTGGCTGCAGGCATCTGGAGTGATTCGCCTTCAGTAAAGGTTACGCTGAAGATGGTTTGCGTAAGAGAAACGCTTAAATCGAAGTCATTTTTCCTCTTTCTGTGCTCACTTGTCTCATTTAAATGTTTAGTGTGGTGTTGTACAATCCGCCCTGTGTGTGTTTATTTGTACAGTGTGTACAGAGTGATGTTTGGCCTGTTTTGTTCGATCCGTGAAACAAGCAGGAATGTCCCAGTCCTGTAAAACACACTTATTCTATAAGGTTAAAGGAGAACTCTGGTGTAGTAAACTTTGGGAGTTTACTACACCAGACTTTGGGTGTAGTAAAACATGATAAAAATTACTTACTTTTGTTGAATAGCACACCTCCAACCTCCCACAGTTTTCTGAGATACAGTAATTTTGTGCTGTTTGCCCAGCACTCTGTACAACGGCCGTATCGGGGCATATTTTGCTCCAAAAAAATTGTTTTTACATCGTTATCTAGGCTCAAAGTAGCTCCACACCTCCTTGGTGTTTAAATCAAGGCAGGCTCTAACCTGAAGAAAGGGCTCTCTCTCTCATGTATTTGTCTCTTTTCTGTGGGCCTTTCGAATTTTCTGCATTATCACAAAGTGCATGCGTATAATTCTAATACTGCTTTATGTCCGTCATTCATCTTTCTTGATAAAATGAAATGTTATCAGCTGCATGTAACTTAGTTTGGTTAGCCTCCCACAAAACAACCTGAGCCGTGTAAAACGCTGACTGCAAGCTAGCTGGCTGTCGTTTTTTTTTTGCTACCTAAACGAGGCACAGTAGGTGCTGTCAGATTATTTAGGATCACTAAACGTCCTAAACTTGACGACATCGGATTTTAGAGAAGTTGATTGTGATCATGTCTTGTAATACTGTGAAGGCTACATTTCAAGCTCACCTTCAGGACAGTCACTCTACTCCCACGCCATCTTCAAACTCCTCTTGGGTCTCTGCTAGTCGGCTGAAGCGCCGCCCGGTCGTGTGCTGCACTTTTTATTTTATTTTTTTCTAGTGAAGCGTGCTGCGTGTCCCTCGCTACGCCCGCGCCCCTCCCTTATCTCTCGAGGTGTCTGAATCTGAATGATTGACTCTGAAAACTTTGTTTTACGAAACTTCAATCAAAATGACAAAATATAAAGAAAATCTTGTTGAAATATGAAATCATATTTGCCTATATTATTTTTTCCCCTCCCTCGGAAGGGCAATATCAGCCAAGGACGGCAAAAGGGTAGTTGCCCAAGCACATTGGACCATAGCGTCTGCACGTCACTGAATCAAGGCATTAATAACTTAAAAAGTGAACAAGAAGCTTATAAAAAAAAAACACTGTTTACATCCTATAGTGCAGGTAAATCTCTGGGCAATATATATACTTATATGTTTGTCTATGACATTATCAGTACAAAGATGGCCTTCTTGGTAGAATCCGGAGAGTCCTGACATTTATAACAAGGCATTAAGAACTTTAAAGCTGCACAAGAAGCTTATAAACAAACACCGTTTACATCCCATAACGCTTCTTTGGGCGCTGCTATCACTGTACTGGTAATGAAATAGATGACATATAGACTCTGCATAGCCTGCCACCTGCAGTATCAACTCAAGTTTTTTACTTTTTAAGTAAAAGTGTAAAAGTATTAGTTTTAAAATTACTTTAAGTATAAAAGTAAAAGTAATGTAAGGGAAAAAATAAAGCCATTTAGAACAAAAGCTATAGTGCCCTACCAAAACACATTTTTCTATTAAACACAAGTCTATTAAAATGTTAATGTTGATAAATTTGGGATGCACTAGGACAGGGGTGTCCAAACTACGGCCCGCGGGCCATTTGCAGCCCGTTTCCTTTTTGGAGCGGCCCGCGATGTATTTTAGAAATAGAATGAAAGTTGGCCCGCTGTTAAGCAGGTTTTTATAATGTGACATTCAAAGTTTGAACTAGGTGTCAGAAATGGGCCAAAGAGTCTAAAAGCAGAGAGAGTGCGCATTTCTAGCGCAGAAAATCGTGCCAAAGAGTCTAAAAGCGGAGAGGGTGCGCATTTCTAGCGCAGAAAATTGGGCCAAAGAGTCTAAAAGCGGAGAGGGTGCGCATTTCTAGCGCAGAAAATTGGGCCAAAGAGTCTAAAAGCGGAGAGAGTGCGCATTTCTAGCGCAGAAAATTGGGCCAAAGAGTCTAAAAGCGGAGAGGGTGCGCATTTCTAGCGCAGAAAAACAGACCAAAGAGTCTAAAAGCGGAGAGGGTGCGCATTTCTAGCGCAGAAAATCGGGCCAAAGAGTCTAAAAGCGGAGAGGGTGCGCATTTCTAGCGCAGAAAATCGGGCCAAAGAGTCTAAAAGCGGAGAGGGTGCGCATTTCTAGCGCAGAAAAACAGACCAAAGAGTATAAAAGCGGAGAGGGTGCGCATTTCTAGCGCAGAAAAACAGACCAAAGAGTCTAAAAGTTGCTGTAATTAAGGAGTTTAACTTTAAGAGACATCATGAAATTAAACAAAAAGTAATAAATAAAATAAATAAAAGTAATCAGGAAAAAGTATTATTTAAAGGGGTATATTTCATTATTTGTTTTATTACATTGTCAACCACTCCGGGTCGCGGTGGTGGGGGGGTGCTGGACGCTATCCCAGCATTGGGCAGAAGTTGAATGTATTTTAGATTATATATTAAAATATATTAAAGAAGTTTAGTTGGACTGGAGTTTGTCTGGAGTTCTCTTGAGTCTCTGCACGGATCATCTTCATACTAGGCTACATACGTCTGATATGTTCTTGCTGGAGTGTGTGTGTGTGGGGGGGGGGGGGGGCGGGGGCGTGTGCAGGTGTGATGGATCACAGTATGAGCCAATAGGGAGTCAGAATGGTATATGTTTATACTTCTCTACATCCAATCACAATCAGATTCACTCTACCTGGATGGAGAGATTTATTTGTATAGGGGTCAGTGTTGGGCACGTTACTTTGAAAAAGTAATTAGTTATAGTTACTAGTTACTTCTCCAAAAAAGTAACTGAGTTACTAACGTAAAAGTAATTAGTTACCAGTAAAAGTAACTAGTGCGTTACTTTTTATTATTCGCCCGTCAAAAAAAAAGGAAATCAATTATGCATTTACTATTATTATTAGAAAAATAACAAACGAAAATGAACCCAAAATGTTGACAAATCTCCACACAACCAAAGAAAATTACTAAAACTTGTAATACTGAAAAAAAACGGGAAAAACGGAAAAACGCGTCTGGGATGAAATTAAACAAACCAAGCCATACTCAAAGAAAACATGTATATATAAACAAAACAAAAAAATGGACAAAAACAACAATATAATGACCGTTAAAATAGTATTAATATAACAGCTTCACCAAAAGAGAATAGAGCTTAGATCGGGCCCAAAAAATCTGACCCAACCCAGCCCGAGCCCGTGCACGTTCTGCCTGAGCCCGACCCAACCCGAACCATGAACTGTCATTATGAGCCCGACCTGATCCACCCCATAAACTGTCTGTTTTCGGGCTGATTGAATGAGCGAAATATAATCAGAATTATGTTAATTAACACTGTAACATAAAAGCATAGAACTATTATTTAATTTAAATGATTTTTAAAAACAGCTACACACAATGCTGAAACGCGGAGGCGTTCACGTGCGCCCAGAGCTACGTGATTACCCTTTTTCCCTTTTTATTATAGTTTAATTTATTTTGTTTTTATTTTTTCTGTTCAGTAAGTTTTAGGGTGGGCTTGCTAGTTTTTATTAGTTTTCACACATCCCATAAGACAGATCAATCTAAGAAACGTGAGAGAGAGAGAGAGAGAGAGAGAGAGAGAGAGATTTCTGGTATGAGCTACTCACAGGTAAAGGTTCTCACATACTGTATCTCCTGTTTCTCTTTCATCTGCCTCGCGCTCATATTGTAATCCCATACATTCTCAGTGTTTTCTGTTGTATTTTGCGGCGAGCGCGAGCGCTTTACACAAGAACTAACGGACCACGAGGTGCCGCGCGCTCGGCACAACACCTCCCGCTGTACAACTCCGCTGTACAACAGCGCTTATAAATAAATTAAACACGAAAATGAGGGTACTCTATCAGTAGTTTCAGTTCGTTTTAGTTAATTTTATAAACACAGTTCGAGATTTTACCGTTTTTATTAGATTCAGTTAACACAAATGTTTTTTCACTTTCAGTTTTCGCTATTTCGTTCGCTTTAGTGAACAATAATAATTGGTTACTTAGCAACATTGTGATTATCACACCAGAGCTTTATATAAAATAAAAATAGGAGCCCGATTTCGGGTCGGTCCTCGGGTCAGGTCGGGTTCAGGCAGAGAATCTGAGCTCTAAAAGAGAAAGCAGCAGCACCACAAAACACGGAGCAGCTAAAAAGAGCTTAAAGTCCTTAAATCGGAACTTGGGCTGTCCACGGCAATCACTGAATTAATTAGAGCACGCAAATCGTCACAATTGTGCCTCACTTCACCACGCCAAACCACGTAAACCTACAGGCACAGCGGCCAGAAGCTCAAGTTCACCGGAAAGAGGAGGGGTTAACCAGGGCAAAGCGAAGTTTAAAAAAAAAAAAAAAAAGTTCATAGAGCGGCTAAAGTAACGTGCAGTAACGGGGTGTCGGAAATGGTAACGGCGTTATAGTTACAGTCAGAGTAATTAGTTAGATTACTCGTTACTGAAAAAAAGTAACAGCGTTAGTAACGGCGTTAGTTTTAACGCCGTTACTCCCAACACTGATAGGGGTTTTATTGAACGATGAGAAGACAGAATGAAAACAAGCTGAAATGAAATAGGAGTAACGAGGCTATTTTTAAAATGTGAGTAAAAAGTTCAGATAATTTGTGAAAATGTGAGAAGTAGAAGCTGAAAAAGTAAAGTATAGATAACTGTGCTTCCATGTATTTAAGACTGGAGGTGTAGTCTGTGACAGCACCAGCAAAACAATAGAAGAACAATGACAACAATGATAATAGAGATAATAATAAGGTCTCAATAGAGCCATAATACTGCTTCATACAAACAGCAACAACTACTACTATTATTACTATCATCACCACATACAGTAATTACCTCAAACAAAGCCATTAAACATCACGTATACACTAATACACTGATGTGACAAAAGTCATGGGACAGCAGTGTGCAACTTAATTTTTGCAACTTAATTTTTTTCATCAGGAAATGGCTTGGGATCACCCATATTTGTGTAAGTTGTGAGGTGTTATCTGATAAGGGAGTGAAGTTGAGCACTGACCAGAATGTTCCTTGCAAGGTCCGGTGATTTATGAAAAAAAAAATAATAATAAATTATTTATAATAATAATAATAATAATAATAATAATAATAATAATAATAAAAGAAAAAAAATAATAATAAAGGAAGACTAATATTCTAATCTAAAATCTATATGAACATTAAATTCAATTAACTAAAATAAGTTACTGTTTTTTTACAAATATAGGATTGGAATCATATTCTCAACTTTTTTTATTTTAGATTTTTGTTCAAAAATCATCCCTAAACAATAAAATCATTTTAAAAAGTGTGATTAAAAATACAATTAGTATTTATTAGCTCTTTTAATTAGCCTCTTTTGCTAATTCTAATGCTGTTGGTTTTTGCAGTGGAGTGCAGTGGGCGGGGCTTAGCTATTCTTTCAGTGGCTTATAAACTTTTTCATTGGCTCGTTAGTTGTCTATTCTGATTAACAACACGTCTCAATAAGTGTTATAGGCAACGAAACATTTGAAAAAAAGGAACTTGTGTAATGTTGATATTCGTCTAGATGGGTTGTGATGCAAACCATTATAATGTCACACGTTTTTAGAACATTCCTGAACATTTTCAAATCTTTGCTTAACATTCTTATAATGTTTTTTGTCAGTGAAATCTAATAGTGATTACAATAGCATTCATATTTACTGCATGATATCTTCAGTTACATAACAAGTTGTCATGGGAACAGCATCCCAGCTAACAGCTTTAAAACAAGTTTTTTTAGTTAGTAGAACATTTTCTGAACATTACAATAAACATTCTTAGACCTCAGCTGAAGCAGGGAGCAAGGAGAGGATGCAGAGAGCGGACACAAATGCGAGGTATTTATAAACAAACAAAATAAACAAGATAACAAACTAAGAACCACACAGACTAAAACAGGAAACAAGAAACACCTGAGACAGGTTAACAAGGGGGCGGAGTTACAAATGAACACAGACAGAGGCACGTGGAGAAACATGCACTGAGGGAAAAGATGAAGAAACACAGAGAAACATGAGCACAGAAGCTAGACGACAGGGACCATGGATGTGTGAGAATGTTTTTATGTTACATTTTTAAATGTTCTGGTAACATCACTGTAACATCACTTGTTACTTTTTAACATTTCCATAATGTTTTTAGTATTTGTCTAGCTGGGAATGTTATATGAGAAATGTTCTAATATCCCTGTAGTGAAAATCATTGTTATGTCCCTTGTTTTCATAACATTTCTGGAACATTACAGGCAAACTTACTTAACCCTCCTGTTATGTTACAGGTCAATTTGACGCGTTTTAAAGTTTGACGATCAAGGAAACATAGTTAAAAGTATTTTTTTTTCAGTATGAAACTACTTTTGCTTGCCTTAATTACTGTAATCAACATAAAATATAAAAATGTTTTTTTATATATATTTGCAACCACCCCCTGAAAAAACTAAAACTAAAACAAAAAATTGCAATAATATATGTAAAACTATTGTTTTATATGTTGGTCTTTCAAAAGTAATGAAACATGTTTTTTTTTATGATAAACGAGTGAATTATCCTAATTGAACCATTACCTGTTAGAAGTAAAAAAAAAACAAAAAAACATTGCACTAAATATTGATAGAATAATTTGGAATAAAGTTAGTAAAACAAAAATATTTACACTGCTTGTAAGGATTTTTTTTTGGTTTCAGACATCTTTTGGGTAATAAACATGCATTAATAAAAATTAACCCAGAAACACCATTGCTGTTCCTGACAAACGAACATAAAAAGAGGGTGAAAGCTTTTGCAAAACATTACTACACATTCTTAAAATGGGACATTCTATTTCTAAAGTTACGAATTACAGGTATTTAACATTTCTCGATCCACTGTGTCACAAACTGTATGTGTTGGGAATACACCATAGAAGGCATTATTACCACCCACAGTGGACAGAATCTGCAAGGGGGTGGTAATGATTGTGACCGGCAGCATCTGGCTAAAACTGTCCATGTGATCAGACAAGCGAAAAACTTTTACTCTCGGGTAGAAATTAATCAAATTCACATTCAATGCAGGAGACTCTACACACAGGTCAGTGCAGTGTTTTTTTTAGGTTCCAGGGAAAATGCCAAAAGTCATGGGACACAATATCAGTTATAATATCAGGCATTTTTGGACTTTTGGATTGGCGTTATTGTTAAAGTGGAGGGTTGTAACCCATATGTTGTTTGAACTCAAGTGATTTAAGTCTGCTTTACATACAATTTGATATTTCTAAAAAATACTCAAATATTTTGAGTTGTGGGCACATACAGGGGTAAAACAATGAAACTGAAACACCTGTCATTTTAGTGTGGGAGGTTTCATAGCTAAATTGAAGCAGCCTGGTGTCCAATCTTTATTAATTACACATTATTGCACCAGTAAGAGTGTGAAGGTTCAATTAGCAGGGTAAGAGCACAGTTTTACTCAATATATTGCAATGCACACAACATTATGGGTGACATATCAGAGTTCAAAAGAGGACAGATTGTTGGTGCACGTCTTGCTGGCGCATCTGTGACCAAGACAGCAAGTCTTTGTGATGCATCAAGAGCCACGGTATCCAGGGTAACGTCAGCATACCACCAAGAAGGACCAACCACATCCAACAGGATTAACTGTGGACGCTGTAAGAGGAAGCTGTCTGAAAGGGATGTTCGGGTGCTAACCCGGATTGTATCTAAAAAAACATAAAACCACGGCTGATCAAATCACAACAGAATTCAATCTGCACCTCAACTCTCCTGTTTCCACCAGAACTGTCCGTCGGGACAATAAATTTGTGCCCTAAAACCAGGTGTTTTAGTTTCATTGTCCAACCCCTGTATTATACATTCAAACTGAGATTTTTGAGTTGAACCAACTTATGTCTGTTGACATCAACAGCTTCTTTTCCATTGGCTTTTGGCACAATCTATTTGCATACTGGGTGTGTCCAACAGTTTCTGACTAACACTCACCATCAGTGTGTAGTGATTCCCCCTGGGCTACCTTACAAATAAATCAACTTCCTCTTTAGTTGTAATAACTTGATGTTTTAATGTATGCTAACTCAAGTTTTCATTCCCTATTACTTCAAAAAAAATATTTATCCAGTCTTTTAGTATTTATCCAAATAAAAAAGTTAAATCAACTTTCCCTTTAGTTGTAATAACTTGATGTTCTAAGTTATACTAACTTTTCATTACCGATTCCTTAATGTTTTTAAGGCAACTGGTTTCCTTTTTTTAATTATAATGAATTTATCCAGGCTTACAGTGTATGGTGATTATGGTAATTATGATGATTATGATGATGCCATTCCCAAAACATCCCAGAATTCCTTACCGTAAACTTGCTGATGTAGTCGGACACAGAGAATCCTCCAGTGCTGAGGAGCAGAGATCTGTACACTGATGTCCCCATTCCCTGGACTCCTGTCCGGACCTGTCTGGACTCAGCAGGACGTGAAGTGGTCCATTGTCAGAACGGGTCTCTGTGACTGGGGCTCATTCCCTGGAACCGGACTGTCGGGGTTCTGAATCATCCTGGAACAGTGTGAGGGTGTATGAGGGTGTGTGGGTGAGTGAGGCTCAGTCTTATCACAGCCCCTCCTGAGGACAGAACCCCTTTAACACCGGCACCGGGCCCACCCGGCACTTCCTGCTCAGAGATAACAGCTGCCTGAGATTAGCGGCAGCTATGCTGGAAATGTGAGTGTCCCGTTTTATTAATAGGTCCAGATTTGCCGTTTTACATCAGGACAGTCCCAGAGGAAGACTCTTCTCTTACTCTTCCAAAACATCAACACAGACAGTGGACTCTGGGTCAGAGGGTGAAGAGAGGACAGGAAAGAGACATATTGGAGAGTTGAATTCTGCCGTGATTTGATCAGCCGTGGTTTTATGTTTTTTGGATAAAATCCGGGTTAGCACCTGAACATCCCTTTCAGACAGCTTCCTCTTACAGCGTCCACAGTTAATCCTGTTGGATGTGGTTGGTCCTTCTTGGTGGTATGCTGACGTTACCCTGGATACCGTGGCTCTTGATGCATCACAAAGACCTGCTGTCTTGGTCACAAATGCGCCATGGGCCAACAATTTGTCCTCTTTTGAACTCTGGTATGTCACCCATAATGTTATAGTGTGCATTGTAATATTTAGAGCAGAACTGTGCTCTTACTCTGCTAATCGAACCTTCACGCTCTGCTCTTACTGGTGCAATGTGCAATTAATGAAGATTGGCCACCAGGCTGCTCCAATTTAGCCATGAAACCTCCCATAGCATGCCTCTTAGCGTAGCAGCCGTCACCAGGAGGCAGGCTATGCGGAAGCTATGTATATATGTCTGTCATTATCAGTACAGTGATGGCGGCCCCCAGAGCTAAAGCTAGCAGCACGGCATGTAAAAAGTAGGTTTTAATGAGCTTCTTCTGCACTTTTTAAGTTATTAATGCCTAATTTTAAATGTCAGGGCTCTCCAGATTCTAGCAAGGAGGTGTGGAGCTACTTTGAGCCTGAATAACAGTGTAAAAAACGATGTATCGGGGCAAATTATGCCCCATGTCACCCAGTCTGAAGGGTGTTTGGACAAACTGTGGGACAAACACTGTGGGAGAACGGAGGTGTGCTGTTAATCAAAGATAAGTATTTTTTAATCATATTTTACTAAAACAAAAGTTAATTTTACACCGGAGTTCACCTTTAAGGTTTACTGACACAACACACACCACATACCATTACACCCTGGCTTTTGGGTTTGTTGCTGATCACAGTCTGGATGGTCTGTTTTTTCTTCTTAAGTCCAAATTCCAGCAGAGAAGTGGGCGGACATGGTAAACATAAATAAGGCTTGTGTTGTGTACAGTAGTAAAGTTGTAAGTGGTATTAGTGAATATAGTAACTCGGTATTGTAGTAGAGAAGTGGGCGGAGCTATTGGACATGGTGAATATAAGGCTTGTGTTGTGTACAGTAGTAAAGTTGTAAGTGGTATTAGTGAATATAGTAACTCTGAATTGTAGTAGAGAAGTGGGCGGAGCTTCTTCTGGTCATGGTGAACATAAGGCTTGTGTTGTGTACAGTAGTAAAGTTGTAAGTGGTATTAGTGAATATAATAACTCTGTATTGTAGTAGAGAAGTGGGCGGAGCTTCTTCTGGTCATGGTGAACATAAGGCTTGTGTTGTGTACAGTAGTAAAGTTGTAAGTGGTATTAGTGAATATAGTAACTCTGTATTGTAGTTGAGAAGTAGGCGGAGCTTCTAGTCATGGTGATCATAAGGCTTGTGTTGTGTACAGTAGTAAAGTTGTAAGTGGTATTAGTGAATATAGTAACTCGGTATTGTAGTAGAGAAGTGGGCGGAGCTATTGGACATGGTGAACATAAGGCTTGTGTTGTGTACAGTAGTAAAGTTGTAAGTGGTATTAGTGAATATAGTAACTCGGTATTGTAGTAGAGAAGTGGGCGGAGCTTCTAGTCATGGTGATCATAAGGCTTGTGTTGTGTACAGTAGTAAAGTTGTAAGTGGTATTAGTGAATATAGTAACTGTATTGTAGTAGAGAAGTGGGCGGAGCTTCTTCTGGACATGGTGAACATAAGGCTTGTGTTGTGTACAGTAGTAAAGTTGTAAGTGGTATTAGTGAATATAGTAACTCTGTATTGTAGTAGAGAAGTGGGTGAAGCTTCTTCTGGACATGGTGAACATAAGGCTTGTGTTGTGTACGATATTAGTGAATATAGTAACTCTGTATTGCAGTCTAATAGCTGTTCCTTACTTAAATCTGACACTAGTACGACCCTGTGTGCTGATGGAGTATAAAAGCGGTCATGTGTGTGGGACTGAAGTATTTGATCCCACTTTTGCTGAGCGTGCTCAGAGAGTGCGTCAGTCTCACTTCAGCTTCAGGGCATCAGGTTCCTGCCCAGTTCCTGCCCTCTGCTGCCCTCCCCTCGCCTCCTCGCCTCATAAGGGTCTGTTGAAGAGGCTGCTGGGGGAACCCACGTCCATCAGAGCGGATTCTTCCACACAGCAGCTCACGGCACAGCTCAGCTCAGCTCAGTCACGGGCAGACGATCCTCCTCCACACACTGTATACAGGAGATGTTCAGAGCAGACGGTCAGCGTGTTCTGGTGTGTGGTGTGTTTAACCATCAGCAGAAAACAGGAGGAACACACTGCTCCTGATCATCCACTCGTACATGTAGGACATCTCATCTAACATCATTGCTACACCTCAGAAATGCTGTTTTGATCTAACGACTAATGGTAATCACACTACACAGCTAACAGAGAACATTTTAAGAAGAAAAGTTTGCAAAAGGTACTGTTAAGTAATGACATTTACAACTGTCCACTGCGGAAAAAAAAGCTGTCTGCATCTCAGTGGATCCTACTCACCCGGGAAACCCTCTGTTTTCACCCCTTCCTTCCAAAAAGAGATTCAGACAATTGAAAACAAGGACGAACAGATTGAAACATAGCTTTTTTCCTCAGGCTGTGAAAGCTATCAAACCTTCCCTATTGTGAAGAATACCCAGAGGAGCTAAAGACAATTATCCATTTTGATGGACATTCTCAGGGAACTTCCCCTACCCACACCCCTTTGCACTCGCCACTTATAATATTAATAATATTATTTATTGCACTTTTTATATTCTCCTCAGTATTAATATATTGTCCTGAATTATCTTACTGATATGGTGCTAAATATATATATATATATATATATATATATATATATATATTTTAATGATTTTTATTAAGTCTGTTATTGTAAACGCTGCCTTAGGGAGAGGACGCTAAAACTGCATTTCACTGTTTTAACATTGTTTTTAACATTGTTTTTTTCCAGTGACAATAAATTATTCTATTCTATTCTATTCTATTCCATTCTTCTATACAATTCCAGGAACATTATGTAAACGTTTGACATAAAAATAGTTCACAGCGCAAAGTTATAAGAATGTTTCTCTCATAACACTCCGAGCCAGATGAATGCTAACATTACGAAAATGTAAAATAAATGTTACATTCCCAAAACTTAAAATTCAACATTGATAAAACCAATAAAGTTCTAGCAATGTTACCAGAACATTAAAAAATAATTCTTAATTCTTAATAATTAAAAAAATATTCTAAGAACATCAAGAAAACTAGAGAAATTGCACGTTCTTAGAACATTAGAAACGAAGGTCAGTCAATCCAAAAAAAAAATCAAAAACTTTAAAAGTAACCTTAACTGCAGTTACAAAGAGCATAAAAAAAACATTTTGATGAAACTGGCACTCATCAGGACAGCCCTAGAAAAGGAAGAGCAAGAATTACATCAGAGTTATCCAGCCTCAGAAACCACAAGTTAACAGAACCCCAGATAAGATTCACCTAAATGCTTCTTTACAGAATATTTTAGTTAGTTTAACTCTTTTAAGTTACTACTTGATTCCTTATGTGTTCCTACATAGTCTTCTTAGTCACTTTACTAATTATTTTATAATGTAAGAAACATATTAAAAAAAACACTAAATAACAAGGTGTGTCCAATCGTTTGACTAGTACTAGTACTGTATATCGAAACTATCTTGTTTAGCCAAAATGTAATGATACATTTAAACAGTTTCTCAATAGAAACTCTTAACAGTTCTATCCAACCATCAGTCTGGTTTTAGAGAAAATCTAAGCATAGTCTCTGCTCCTACACTGATCCTGAATGGTTGAATCACCTGAATTGACTGGAAGAATCATTGTGCAGCTGTTTTTATCGATCTCTTGAAAGCCTTCAGTACAGTGGATCAATCTCTACTTGTAAAAAGGCAGCATAGCATTGCTTTTGTCCGTAAAGCAATCAACTGAATAAAAAACTACCTACTACAGTGCGGTGAAAGAGTATAACGCCTACAGATTTATTTTGTTTTGTCCTTTTTTATCATACTTACATTTTTTTCAGATTAACAAGTGAACTTTAATATCAGACAAATATAAGCTGAGTAAATATAAAAAGCAGTTTTTTAAATGATAATTTAATTTATTAAGAGACAAAATCTATTTTAACCATCCTAGCCCTGTGTGAAAAAGTATTTACCCCCTAAATCTAATAACTTGGTTTTGCCACTTTTGGCAGCAATTTTTTTGCAACAACTTTTGGCTCTCTCACTCAACTCTTTTGGCAGCAACAAGTCTTTTACATCTATGTGGAGGAATTTTGTTCCACTCTTCTTTACAGAATTCTTTTGATTAAGCCACATTGAAAGGTTTTCGAGCATGAATGGACTTTAACCCTTATAACCTTACGTACGGATTTTACATCCAAAATCGCACTGTGTTCTCAGTTTAATTACTCAGGAATCCCTTCACACATCAACATAATCCATATATGGTTAGAAAGGGCAGAACTTACTCTTTCTAAAAATAGATGATCACATCCCAGTGCAGTAAAGCTAAATCTACAAGAAATCCTTTGACAAATACACCTAAAAAAGTGAATCTCCTTCCCCAACCAATATTATTTACCTTTAGTGCTTCCAGAGGCGGTCTTTGCATAGAGGCATTGCTAGGCAACTGCCTTGGGCCCCTTTCACTGCAGCCCACTGTAGGGGCCCCTTGACTAGCTGCAAACTTCCCATAGGCCTACAGCTGGTAATTGGGGCCCTTTGGACAGTAATTCACAGATTCAGAAATGGTGATTCTTGTATGTTTAAAACGGAAACAAAGACAACACAATCAATTACAAAGAAATACAGTTCAGTCCACACCCCCTCTCTTTCGGGTTAAAATTGAATATTCTATTCATGCCATGTGGCCATGCCATGAACCGCAAGGCGAGGAATTAAGGTGAAATTAAGTGTACAAGTGGGTTGTGAGCCAAGCCATGAAGCACCACTTGCTACAAAAAGAAAAAAAGAAGGAAGAGGCTAAACTAAAAACAGATGCTCTTCCAAAACTGATAAGCTTTTTTCTTATCAATAAAATACTAAAAATATTCAAAATGAATAAAAAATAATTAATATAAAATAAAAACTCATTCAAAACACAATCAAAAGCTATATAATAGTGCACAGAATAATATCAGTTTCAGTTAGTTTCAGTTTCAAATAATTGAAACAGCAACCCAAAACCTCAAACTATCCTTTATATTTGACAATATTTGCTTACTTTACAGGTCCTCACCCATCTTAATTTTAGTTGTTATATTATTTTTAGCCTCACGCTGAATTTAGCTCCGTGCGCGGCTTATTTTGCCTGATTTCTCTTGATTAAATATCAATAAACATGTGAATTTAATACCATTTAATACCATATATTTTAATTCACTTGATAGGACCTTATTTATTAAAACAGTTTTTTTTATCGCAATGCCGCACGAGCTTTCCTTTTGACTGAGGCGCGCGTTCCTTGTGACTGACGCTAAACTGTTTGATCCAGTTGTTATATTATATTATATTATATTAATACCATTTTAAAGTTTTTCGTTTCTGTGTTTTGAAATTCGTTAGATTATATTTTTGTCCACATTTTGGGTTTATTTTCGTTTGTTATTTTTCTAATAATAATAGAATTATCATAATTTATTTTCAAAGTACCGTGCCCAACACTGGCTGTCAATGAGCAAGTTTCCTGGCACAACCAGCATGAATGACATGAAATGTTTAAAATTAATACAGACATGTAGAAAAACCAAGACGAAGACAAGCTGTAACCTAGATATAAATAATAATAGAATAAAAATAATAGAATAATAATAGAATAATAATAAATAATAGAATAATATGCCAATTAGGCATATTTAGCAGTAGGGTATTTTTTCATCAAGTCATATACCTGATTTGATCTTTTTCCGTACAGTCCCTACTAAAGTTTTAGGTGAAGGAGACCTAAAGAAAAACAAAACAGTGGGCGTGGCATCGCGATGGTTACCATGCATTGCAATGTTGGGTCATAAATGAGGATGGACGATGATATCATCCGTCGGCACAACCCTATTTCTTGCATATTAATGTTGATGGGCCCCCTAGCTAAATTCGCCTTGAGCCCCCAAATTGCTAAGTCTGCCACTGAGTGCTTCAAACATATTTATATGAGGTTTCAAACAAAATAATATCAGTAAATAAAGACTCAAAAGTGTGAAACTACCTGCTTTACTCAAACTAAAGCTAGGTATGGTGTGCGCACTACTTTATATAGTTTTTATTTTACTTGTACATTTTTACTCAGTAGTTATTTTGCACTAAACATTTATATTTATTTAGACTAAAACAATCACATTTTTGTACATAGTTTTCTTTGTGTGTCCTGATTAAAATACTGAAAGGCATAGGCTGCTCTGAGTGTCAGGTTTTTAGTATCTACATGTATCCTAGAGGTGTGATTATTGATTATCAAGAAAAATAACTCCGCCTGATGCTGTTTCTCCATGTATTTTGTCAAAGTAATAATTACTAAGCCATATAATAAACACAAATCATCAATATTTTTATTCTTTCAACTCTTAAACACTCTAGTCTAACCATTTTTGAAAAGATATCTTAGGTGTGAATATATTTAAAGTCTATACATTCAAAAATAAGTTAAAAAAAAAAAACAGGCACTTGGTAAAATTTTTACCAAAACATGATCAGTTCCAGGAAAATATAACAATTCTGCTTCCTTTTGCATTTTAAATGATTATATTTTTGAGCAGCCGTAGGGTTTCTTTAGTCAAACACACCAAAACAGCGTAGTGTTTAAAGGGTTTACTAGGCTACTCTAAAACTTTCATTTAGTTTTGTCTTGTCAGCCCACAGAATATTTTCTAATTTGAAAAAGTAAAAAAAATGGGAGGGGTAGTTTGGGAGGGGCTCTGGGTGATGTATGGGTTTAGAGGCAGGACAGAAAGGAGAGATGATTGGCTGTGCTGCAGCAGATCCAGATTATATTGTTGGTATTATTGATAGACTGATCTGCATATTGTGATGTGTCCGTGTACTTTGGTCATCCTCGCCTATTTTCACTGCTGTACCTGGGAGGGCGATGCTGAGGCAGAAATTATCACAATAAAAGTGTTTTTTTAAAGGTTAGGAAATGTTTATATTATTTTTTTTTCTTTTTTTTTTCTTTATAATTTTATTTCTAATTTTTCCCATTTTTCTTCCCAATTTACACGGCCAATTACCCAACCCACTCATTAGGACTCCCCCTATCACTAGTAATGCCACAACACACCAGGAGGGTGAAGACTAACACATGCTTCCTCTGATACATGTGAAGCCAGCCACAGCTTCTTTTCGAGCTGCTGCTGATGCAGCATTGCCGAGCAGCCAGCGCGCTTGGAGGAAAGCACAGCGGCTCGGCTCCGGTACATCAGTTCACAGACGCCCTGTGCTGCAGACATTACCCTAGGAGTGATGTGGGGAGAGAGCGCCATCTACCCACCCGGAGGGAGCAGGGCCAATTTTTGCTCCCTCTGACGCCGGCAGCTTGATGGCAAAGCTGCATGAGCTGGAGTTCGAACCTGCGACCTCCTGCTCATAGTGGCAGCGCCTTAGACCGCTGGACCACTCGGCGCCCGTTTATATTATTTTAAGCAGGACTGGCATGTTTTATTACTTCAAAGGAACCCATTATAGCTATTAATGGAAAATGTTTAGGGTTTAGTGGCTTTTTAAAGCGGCAGATCATATTATTTTGTTTCTTTTGGCCATGTCACGTGTCTTCTTTACGTACTTACGTCACACGTACAGCCTCTAAAAGAGGATCCGGCTTAGTTTTACTGAACGCGAGCGGCTGGTGGAGCAATGGAGACTTCAGAAGAGGAAACTCAGAGCTCAGTAGCTCATTCACAAACAAAGAAACAATGAGCAAGTGAAGTTTCTGACCAAAACTTATGGACATCAGTTTTAAAAACTCTACCTAGGGGCGCCGAGTGGTCCAGCGGTCTAAAGCGCTGTCACTATGAGCCGGAGGTCACAGGTTCAAACTCTCGCTCATGCAGCTTTACCACCTCAGAGGGAGCGCTCTCTCCCCACATCACTCCTAGGGTGATGTCCACAACACAGGGCATCTGTGAGCTGATGTATCGGAGCCGAGCCTGTGATTCTGCATCAGCAGCAGCTCGAAAAGAAGCGGTGGCTGACTTCACATGTATCGGAGGAGGCATGTGTTATTCTTCACCCTCCTGGTGTGTTGGGGCATCACTAGTGATAGGGGGAGTCCTAGTGAGTGGGTTGGGTAATTGGCTGTGCTAAATTGGGGAGAAAATGGGAAAAATTAGAAATAAAATAAAACAAAAACTCTACCTTATATTTTTTGTTTTAACAGTTCTAGGCAATTTTAGGCAACATTTTTTACTCAAAATATGAAGGAAACTCTACTCCAATATGTTAAGTGCAATTCTTCGAATTGTTTTTCTTATCACAGTGCACAAATAAAGCTTCAAAACATTACAACAACCAGCTTTTTAGCGTTGAACACTCCCACATAAGGCAAACTTGGGTCGATGTGAGCAGGAATCTGCCAAAGTAAAGGCAGGGAAAAATGATGCGTCATGCAAAGAGGATTGTGGGTAATGTGGGAGTCGTACACAGATTGAATGAAAAGCAGAGCAGTCCAAACGCAGCATCATTAGAGAACAATAACAACTAGAGAAGCATCTCAGTCATGTGACCTGGCGTACTCAAGGCCACCTGTCCTTGTAACAGCAGAGGCTCGGAAAACACACTTATCATTACGGCCGTCCCGCTTTAACACTTTAACCAGTGAAGTGTTTACAGTGCCGACCGGAGCGACGCCCACACCGACACGCCGTCGCTCTTTCTTATGATGATTACGCAACCGGCAGCTTTCCACGCTGCGTCTGATGTTCGCTAAACTGTGGGTGTTGGAGATTTGCTTTAAGTGCAGAGCTGGAACTGCGGAGCACAAATGACTGGCTTTGTGTGATTTCAGCCCGGTCCAAGCTCTTCTGCACTGATGTTTTCTCCTGGCTGCTTCAAAATATAAGTCTGGAGATCGGCTCCGCCTCCTTTAATGTGTACGGACGCCCGGCGTCTCCTCCAGCCGCTCTCCGCTGCTTTAATTCCACTAGTGAACATATTGGCTTCTTCTGAGAAGGAATCAGAACTGCCTCGTGTTGTAGCGCCTATAGCTCAGCAGAGAGGCTCCCCGTGGGCCGAGCCTCACCCCCACTGTGAACCCGACCTAACGAGAGCTGGAGCCACCAGGTGTACCAGCATATGGCTGGACTCGAGCCATATCATTTCAGTACTGGCTGTGCTTTGATCAAACACCTATGAATTTCATTTAACCCCTTAAAGCCAAGAGTATCAAACACTCATCTCCGAAGCAAAAAGAGTTGCACCAGTAGGTGTTCATATTTTTCATGTAGTCTACACTCTAAAAAGTGATTTGTGATTTTGTGTTTTAGTCAAGAGAACTGATATTATAAAGCTGAGAGAACTAAACCGGTCAGTAGAACTCAATAAAAAAAGTTCAGAGAACTCCAACCTGAAACCTGAAAAATGTTTGTTGGGCCAATGAAAAAATGTGATGTTCCAGTGTTGTAGGCTGTAAGAGCAAGTAACCATTACTCTGTATTCTTAGTTGTCACATTATGTTGGCTTGAAACTACAGAGTTAATTCTTGTGCTGCACCAGTATTATGCTCTCAGTTTTCACAGTTCTATAAAAATATATTAAAACTGTGTTTTTTAAAAACTGAGTTATGTTGAGCCATAGTTTTTTTTTTTCAGTGTAGGTGCTAGTCATCTCATAATCCTATTTATCGCATAGAGGTTCATCTACTATTCTATGTATTCTTTGTATTATAATATGCATTTGCACATCTGTGTAACAAGGTTATTATCGCTAAAGAAAATGAACTAAATACCGAAAAATTAAAATGAATATGACCACGAGAAAGGTCAAAGCACACTTTAAACCAAGTGTATCAAACACTCATCGTCAAAGCAAGAATAGTTGCACCTAGTTGGTGCTCCTTCTACTAGTCATATTTATTGAGCTACACTATGTAGAGGTTCTTAATGGTGTTCTGTAATAATCAGTTGATACAGTGCCAGCACCAACGTTGATCAGGTTTATAAAAAAAATCATCATAATAATAGTAATCATGATCACAACATATGTAAAATACAAAATGTAAAGCATGTTGAGAAATATAAGAAATACAAAAGTACAAAAAGTAGCACCTTTTGCTTAGATGACATCTTAAAGTTTTCTCAGTCAGCTTTGTGAGGTAGAGTCACCTGGAATTTAGGCTTTCAGTTAACAGCTGTGCTGCTGAACTCATCAAGAGTTAATTACTTGAATTTCTTGCCTCTTAATAAAGTGTTTGAGAGCATCAGTTGTAAAGTAGTGAAGAGGTAGAGTTACAGGTATACAGTGAATAGTGAATATTTGAGTAATGTTTTAATCCATATTATTAAATGGAAGAACTTCTCAACTAAATAAAGAGAAAAAACGCTTTACTTTAAGAAATGAAGGTCAGTCAGTTTGAAACATTTCTTTGAAACTTTAAAAGTATCCTCAAGTGACGTTGCAAGGACCATCAGAAACATTAGGATGAAACTGGCACTCATCAGGACTGCACCAAGAAGGGAAGAGCAAGAGTTTCTTCTGTTGTACAGGATAAGTTCATCAGAGTTACCAGCCTCAGAAACCCCTAAAAGTTAACAGCTCCCCAGATAAGAGCATCTAAATGCTTTTTAATTCACACAGTATTTTGGTTTAGTTAACAGTAATTTTAAGTTACTACATTATTTATTATGAGTTCCTTCATAGTCTGGCTCACTTCACTATTCATTTGCTGAATGTAGAAAAATAAATAAAATAAGAAAATAAAGTGTTGCTAGGTGTTTGCTATGCTTTTTTATGTTTGATTTACACTAAACCACTCTGAATGACTTTGTTCGCATCTAAACTATTTAATTATGCAGTAATTGTGAAGGTTTAATAAGCACTTTAAGATGTACTGTATTAGTAATGCTTTCAGTTAATTTATTCATATGGAATACGAATCCACAGCAAGCAGTATAACCTGCACTTATTTTATTGAGATCTGAGGCACAAATATAATTTGCTGATGTAACATGAGCTTATGGTTTTATGAGTCAGACAGAGAAAAAAAACTTTGTGAGTTGATATAATATGTAGATTTAATAAGCTTATTATTTATTTTCTGTATAATTATGTTTAATGTGCATAATAGTGTGTAATTAGATTTACGTTACATAAGCCGGTATGTGGAACATCTCCCTCATTTCTCTCATTTTCAGCCCGAATATGTTGTACCATTAGAAATGTATTTGTACTTGAAGAAGAAAAGAAAAAACATCATTTTGAAATGTGTGATGTTCCTCAGTGAGGGTGTGGGACAGATAATAATTGGGAAACTGCTCATTTTTGGCTTATTATTAAGTTTATCTAACTTTTGTTGGACAAACTGTCTCTACTGTCCAATAAAGTCTTTCTACTAGATGATTTAGAGCATTGCTGTAATGATTTGATTGCATTCAGTACTAGTGAGGTCTGGATACTGGGTTGGATGATCACCACCCAAACTCCCAACTCTATTGGATGATGCTCCATCATTATTCTAAAGAACACAGTTCCACTGTTCCACAGCTCAATTCTGGAGGCTTTATACATTAGCCATGGTGCATAGAGGTAACAAAAACAATGAAATAATGAAAACTGAAAGTGAAAAAACATTTTCCTTAACTAAAACTAATAAAAATGGTAATTAAAAAGAGGAAACCAATAACCAACTGGAACTGTATTGAGTGTGTATAAAACTAACTAGAACAAACTGATATTGTAGTAGAGTCTTACATGCCTTCTGGAGTAATCAAATTATGAAATAACGTTTTCTTCTTCCAAAAATGTTATTTTTGAAATAAATTTATTTCATTTTCTTCTCAGTTTACAAGACCAATTACCCAAGCCTCTCATTAGGATTTAACCCTATCACTAGTGAAACCAAACCACCAGGAGGGTAAAGACTAACACATGCCTCCTCAGATACATGTGAAATCAGACTCCGCCTCTTTTCAAACTGCTGCTACTTATAAAGCATTACTGAGTAGCATCACAGCACACTCGGAGGAAAGCGCAGCGACTCTGTTCTGATACACCAGCTCACAGACGCAGTCTTGTGCTGATCCGCATCACCCTAGGAGTGATGAGGGGAAAAAGCGCCATCTACTGTACCCACCCAGAGAGAGAGAGAGCAAGGCCAATTGAGCTCTCCCATGGCTCCTGCTGCGGAAGGCAAGCTGAATGACTGAGATCCGAACAGCGATCTCCTGATCATGCTGGCAGCGCTTTAGACTGCTGGACCACTCAGAGCGCCAAAAAATGGGGGTTAAGTAGACTACTACACACTGTAGCATTGTACTGTGTATTGTAAATATTTGGAAGATACTGGGGATACTAAGACAACTAAGGTTACTACTATCACAATCAATATCACCTTTGATCAAATAATTAAATATCACAATTGAATCAAATAATTGTTTGATTACATTGATTTAAATACACAGCTCCCCAGGTGGCATGCATATGTTTTCAGCTGAGCAGTTAATGTTGATTTGAGCAATTAAAGAGTAGTTACTATGAAAGAGATATAATTAGTAAGTAGTTTTCCAGGAGATATGTGAGTCTTAGTAATTAATGTTGAGTTAATAGTGAAGTACTATAAGCATTAGTTTAGATTAGTACTCAGTACACTGAAAAAAATAAATCTGAGCGTTAGAAAATGTAACATAATTAAATCTGTGTTATTAACAACTAAAACATATGTTTCTACCTTTACACGAATATATTTATTTTTTAATTACTACACATTTGTTCAAAATACAAGACATTGTGTATTTTTTCCTTAATATAATTTACTTACACCTGCTCAACAAACAAAAGTCTTGTTATATTTACTAGGGTTTTAGTCCCTACCTGTGTCGATGCTCTTTCTACAGTGTTGGTTCATGCAGATTTCCTATAGGCTCCTGATACCATATATTTGCATATTGGGTGTGGCCTCTCCCTTACTTAGCATCTTTGTGTTGTCTGTTGCCCAAAGCTACCTTATCCTGGGCGTGCAGTAATTATAATATACATGTTGATTGGCAGGCCTCAGTGTTGTAGAGCTGTAAGAGCACATTAACTTTATTCTGTGTTTCTAGTGATCACAGTATGCTGAGTTCACTCTTTACCCAGTGTACTCCTGTATTGCTCCATTATTATACTGTCAGTATTGGCAATTAAATAATAATAGGTACCACTTTAAAATAAGACTACCTTCATAAAGGGTTTATAAATGGTTTACAATTAGTTTATTAATGGTTAACTAGGTTGTAAATGCCTTAAAAATCATTAATAATCAGTTATAACACATACCCAAAAAGGGCAACAGTATAGATGGCTGTGGGTTCACTATTTGGCAAACAACAGGTCATTGTTGCCCTTTCTACGTATGTGTTATAACTAATTATTAATGATTTTTAAGGCATTTACAACCTAATTAGTAACCATAAATAAACTAACCGTAAAGTAAACCATTGTAAACCCTTTATAAAGGTAGTCTTATTTTAAAGTGGTACCTAATAAAATACTAAATATGTTGAGAAAACCCATGGTTAACTTAAAATGATGAGTTATGTGAATATTACTAAAGTTTTATTAACTTGAAAGTGTGTGTTAAAATAAAGATGAATTGTTAGTTTATTTGACTAAACAGATCATTTTTTAAAAAGGACAAATTAAACACTTGAGTTAAGTTGAGTTAACTAAGCTTTTTAAGTCAGCAGTCTACAAGAGAAAATTAAGTTGACAATACTTAAATTTCCCATGTAGTGTAATGGACTCTTTTAAGTTGACACTACCTGAAAAAGTATGTTAGCCCTACTGGAGAAAATTAAGTAGTAAATACAACTACTACTCTTGCTTGATCTACCTAGTAATTATCTGATGCAAAAAGCTTACATGATTTTTTTAAGTAGATCAAGCACACTCATTTTTTCAGTGTACTAAGTAGGATAAGCCATGCTATAGCACCCCTTAAAGGTTAATAAAATGCTAACCCTTTAAATTAAGCATGAAACATCTAGCAATAAAATCCAAACCCAACAGTGACCCTACACCTGCCTTCTGAGTTTAATACGTAATGGCTATGCTGAAATAAATAATACAATTATATTCAATTGGGAAATCCCTTCATGTTTCCCAAAAGCATAAATGGATTTCTAAAAATATCTGCACCCAAAGCCGTTGTATTACAGTGTCTCAGGCATCAAACATCACAGCATAAGACTACCTACAACCAATTTCCTGTAATAACTTTCTATAATAGGAGCTTTTAGAGCCATTGTACTATTATACTTCAGATACGTCTGATTCAGTTCCATTCTCTATCTATCTATCTATCTATCTATCTATCTATCTATCTATCTATCTATCACAAGCTGTTAAAATAACATCAAAGTTTAGAAATAAATCCACACTGATGGGTGTGGTGGTCTGGAAGTGAAAAAAACACAGGTGCACCACTGACTGAAATGAACCTAGGCAACAGTCAATCATCATAGTCCATTTCTATAGGTCACAGCCCTGCATACATTCCCCCGCTTGTTAAACATCCACATCCACAAACGGATGCACTGCAGAGCACAACCCCAATTTTTAACTCAACAATATACAGAATAAAGAATAAAATAACATTACTGTTCCCTTAAATGAGCTGCTGGTGTATCTTCACAGTGTGAACATGCAGGTCAGTATCTGTCTCTGCTGAGACGCACAAAAGAGCCGCACTGTTAAGATACGAATGCGCCAAAGTCTAAGCTCACCTGCCTCTTAAAGGGAATGACAACTGACACACTGATTGGTTTATTTCAGGTTACACCCAAAACAAACCAATGATCAATTAAGAGAATTACTACATGCCTTTTGCCTGTTTTGAGCAGCGCAAGGCGTATTTTTTTAACTTTACGATACTAAAGACACATCGACATGCTCAAAATCAACCTGTCCAATGCATAATTGACCCGTGTGCTATAGATCGTTAAAATAGTGCCCATTGTTCGTTTATTGATTGTATGAATGTCAATAAGCTATTATTACTTAAACCCAATCAGAACCAGTCCTTTAGGTGTTGCAGGTAAATCTGATTTATTTCTGAAACCAGATCTGTTTAGATGACTGAACTGTTAATTGGAAGTGATCAGATTGGATTTGCCTGTCTGGGCATCACAATCGTTTTTTTAATGGGTTGCTGTGGTTTGGAGCTTAGTGGTGTCAGTAACTGACCTTCTAGAACTCTTCTTGAAACCTCCCTGCACTTCCCTCAGTCTGGATTTGATGAGATACTTGTTTGTTGTGTTGTGAGTGACGCCAAAGATACATTGTAATCTGATGTGAGCATACAGACTAAGACACATCTGTACAGACCTAAACAAAATGTCCAAATGTGGTTTGGGTGTCATTTGGAAAAATCTGGATTCTTGTGGTTTCTGCCTGTTTAGATAAATCTGGATCCAACAAATAATTCTGGATATACCAAATAATAAAAGTATTCACATTCATTACACATAGAAATATTGATATCACTGTTTTAAATACTTCTGTAGAAGTTGAAGCATCAACTCAAGCTTTTTACTCAAGTAAAAGTGTAAAATTACCACTGGTTTTAAATTCTGCAGAATTTTGAAAATCTGATGGAATACCCCTTTAAAACCAAGCAGAGCGATAAACACTGAGACCTGCCTGCCATCTGGTGGTCATGAACATAACATCAACCTGAAAAAATGTGGAAACAACAGAGCTTCATAAAAACAGAACCTGAAAATTAGGTCATCCAAGCTGAAAGCAGATCTCAGACATATCAGATAAATATGAGCAAGAAAATGCAGCTAATTTATAAATTCATCACAGATTAATAAAAATACTGCACAATTCAGATTCAGATCTTTTTTTTATACAGTGAGTTTAAGAGATAGCAGAGCCCTGAGTGAGTGAGTGAGTGAGTGAGTGAGTTATTCATGAGCTTCTGTGGAGAACATTTGCTGTGCTGGAGGGGAGCAGGAGCAGCCTGTAAAGTGGAGCAGATTTTGATTGAGGGAGGAAGATAACAGAGTCTGAACATGAGCCGAACTCAGATTATCAGATCATTCAATTAAGAAAACATGGAAACAACAAGATGAAGAATGCCAGAGAATTTGCAGCCTTCTACTACCAGATCAGGAGAATCTCTCGCTATCTTTAATAATAAACTCCTGAAGACAGAGCTCTTCAAAGAGCACTTACTCTCCTAACACCTCTAACTAACTACCTTCCACTACCAGATCAGGAGAATCTCTCACTATCTTTAATAAACTCCTGAAGACAGAGCTCTTCAAAGAGCACTTACTCTCCTAACACCTCTAACTAACTACCTTCCACTACCAGATCAGGAGAATCTCTCACTATCTTTAATAAACTCCTGAAGACAGAGCTCTTCAAAGAGCACTTACTCTCCTAACACCTCTAACTAACTACCTTCCACTACCAGATCAGGAGAATCTCTCACTATCTTTAATAAACTCCTGAAGACTGAGCTCTTCAAAGAGCACTTACTCTCCTAACACCTCTACATAACTAACTACAAGGGTTGGACAATGAAACTGAAACACCTGGTTTTAGAGCACAATAATTTATTGTGGTGACGGACAGTTCTGGTGGAAACAGGAGAGTTGAGGTGCACATTGAATTCTGCCGTGATTTGATCAGCCGTGGTTTTATGATTGTTGGATACAATCCGGGTTAGCACCCGAACATCCCTTTCATTCAGCTTCCTCTTACAGCGTCCACAGTTAATCCTGTTGGATGTGGTTGGTTCTTCTTGGTGGTATGCTGACATTACCCTGGATACCGTGGCTCTTGATGCATCACAAACACCTGCTGTCTTGGTCACAGATGCTCCAGCAAGACGTGCACCAACAATTTGTCCTCTTTTGAACTCTGGTATGTCACCCATAATGTTGTGTGCATTGCAATATTTTGAGCAAAATTGTGCTCTTACTCTGCTAATTGAACCTTCACACTCTTACTGCTCTTACTGGTGCAATGTGTAATTAATGAAGATTGGCCACCAGGCTGCTCCAATTTAGCCATGAAACCTCCCACACTAAAATGAAAGGTGTTTCAGTTTCGTTGTCCAACCCCTGTACTTCCAACCTCTTTTCCTGCTCCTCCAGATAAAAATGCTCTTATCTGGGGTGCTGTTAACTTTCTGAGGTTGGTAACTCTGCTCCTGACAGGGGCCAGTTTTAACATTATGTTTTTGGTGGTCTTTGTGACTGACCCTGAGGATACTTTCAGAGTTCTTGAAAAATTTCAGATTAATTAACCTTCATTTCTTAAAGTGTATATTTATTCTTTACTTAGTTGAGTAGTTCTTGATTTATATAATCTGGATTAGAACATTACTCAAATAGAGTTATTTACTGTATACCTTTAACTCTACCTCTTTACAACTTTACAACTGATGCTCTCAAAGAAATTCGAGTAATTAACTCTTGACAAGTTCAGCACAGCTGTTAACTGAAACTGAATTTTCGTTTGTTTACTAAATAATTCCATATGTTTTTCTTAAGAGCTTGGATGGATTTAGTATTAATGTACTGTACAATGCAGAACATTCTAAATATTTTTTTACTGGCACTGTATATTGGCATTAATGGGTTAATATGACAGGAAAACATAAACTGAGCAATGAGAACAGCCTTCATAGAGTTGTGGGGTAATTGTGGGAGAATAATAGTAAAAACAATAATGTTTTTGTGACCTCGGTTATAATTAAATCAGCGTATACAAACCTCAGCTCTCACGGGCAGAGATTTTGGCCACACTGCAGGCCATTGTTCAGCCTGTACGTTTCCTGTTAGTAGAGCAGTAATGGCAGGAATCTGAGAGAGGGTTTTATTCCAGTCTGCCAGCGGCTCTGAGCCAGAGAGTGCTATTATTATTATTATTATTCAGGCAGAGATTAGCCGCTAACCAAGGCTAACAATCAGAAAAACACATCTCTCTCTCTTTCTCTTGGCAGAATTAGCATTCGTAATGTTTTAAAAAACACTAATGAAGAGAATGAATTAAAATCTGTCAACAAAATAAAATTACAGCACTGTAATTATTTTTTGCAATTATTTCCAAGTGTTCTCAGTGTTTTGGCACAGTGTGCAGCTAGCTAATAGTGATGGGAAATCTGTCCTTTTTTTTTAGATTTATTACCAAATTATGTTTAAAATTATTTACTAATTACTAATAATTATTATTGTTGTTGTCCCCCCAATTATTTCTTGCTTTTCCCTTTTTCTTTCCTTCCTTTTAGTTCTCTCACTATCTCTGTATCAAGATTTGATTTTATTAATGATTAGAATAGCCCTGCTGAGGTAAATTTATAATTAGAATAGCACTGCTGAGGTATCTTCATGATTAGAATAGCACTGCTGAGGTAGATTTATGATTAGAATAGCACTGCTGAGGTATATTTATGATTAGAATAGCACTGCTGGGGTAAATTTAAGATTAGAATAGCACTGCTGAGGTAAATATGTGATTAGAATACCACTGCTAATGTAAACATATAATTAGAAAAGGCACTGCTTAGTTAAAATTGTGATTAGAGTAGCAGTGCTGAGGAAAATTCATGATTTGATCAGCACTTCTGAGGTAAATATATATTTAGAATAGCCTTGCTTAGGTAACTTCGTGGTTAGAATAGCACTACTGGGGTGTATTTATGATTATAATTTCAGTGCTGAGGTAAATTTATGAATATAATAGCAGCGCTGAAGTAATTTCATGATTAGAATAGCACTACTGAAGTAAATTTATGATTAAAATGACATTGCAAAGGTACATTCATGATTATAATGGCATAGCTAAGGTAAATTCATGATTAGACCAGCACTTCTGAGGTAAATTAATGATTAGAAGAGAACTTCTAAGATGAATTAATGATTAAAATGCTGAAATTTACTTGAGTAATAAACACTTTACCTCAGCGTCTCACTGAGGAATGTGAGCTTATGAGTCAGACTTGAGCTTTTTTTTTTTTTTTTTGCTCATTCAGGGATTTCCCTCATGATTTCACCATAGAAGCTTTTGAGGCAAATTAAAGCAGCAGTTAAATAAAAAAAAAAACCTTATGAACAGAATTTTTCACTTTTTACCCCAAATTAAGGGTAATGCTGCAGACTGGAGCAGACCAGGATGCAGTTGGTGGGCCACCAATCATTTTTAACTGCAGCCAATCAGAACAGAGTTCGTTTACATATCAGTCTTAATGGAATACTGACATGCCAGAAGTCATGGGGCAGCAGTAAATATAAAACCACTTTAAATAAAGGCTCCTCTATAATGGGTTTATAAATAGTTTCCAAAAGGAGTTTATTTAGGGTTATTAATCAGGTTATGGGCTATTTGCTTGTTGTAACTCCAAATTAAACCAAATTTAACTTTAATATTTTTCAACTATGAATCTAATTAAATATGAACTTGTCAATCTCAGGCAGCTTTACTTAATTTATTAAAATTTAAAGTCCACTAATTCCTTTATTTTTTTCTAAATAAAGTCTTTATTTTGAAGAAATGGTCGACTGCATGGTCAAATAATTGATATTTATGACAAAAAAAAAAACACTACTCCTGTTACTGACACTCATTCCTGTTACTTTTTATGTTTTGTGTAACAGGAATGAAAGTAACAGGACTGAGTTTTTAGCATAGAATTAGCAAAAACAGGAAAAATAGCTTACTGGCGGCTATGCTATTAGCATGAGGACACTGAACACATTGTAGTGATTTTCCCAAAATGGGTATTTTAAAAATAAACCAATAAGATCTAAGAATTGTTTAGGTAACAGGACAGAGTGTTGAGATTTAGCTCCTCAGGCATAGTTACAATAAAATCAAATATACAGAAAAGCAAATGAGAAAACTTTATTCTGGTCTTTCCATGACCTTCAGAAGAACCTGCTGATGTCACTTCCTGTTTTATATGTGACTTGTAAAGTTTTCAGATGGGGTAGTGTGTTACGATAACAGGACTGAGTGAAACCCAGGGACACAACTAAAATGTGTATTTTAACCTAAATATAATGGATTTATTATGAAAAATATATATTTATAATGCATAGATGGGATTTGGAGTCACACAGAAATGCAAAAAACTACATTTTTGAAGGATTATAATCATTATATTTCATGGTAAAGTTTATAGTTAGAGAGTGGGGACAGGAGGTAACAAATGCTATTTTTTTCAGTGTTTTCAGTTTTTAGTAATGTTTTAATTGCATATTTTACTTTTGCAATATGGTCAATGTAGAAGACACTATGCTTAATAATAAAATGTATTTTAAAGTTACTTTCTGTGCATATTTATACATGTAATTTATTGGGAAATGTCACAGATTTGGTGGAACAGCCCTTATAAACCATTAATAAGCAGTTAAAACATAAATAGAAAGCGCAACAGTGGCCTGCTGTGTACTAAATAGTGATTCACACTTGTTTATACTGTTTAAAAGGTTTTTAAAAAAGTTATTATCACTGTTGTTTTTTTCTATTTATGTGTTGTTAATTTATAACCATTAACAAGCTCTGTTATAAACTGTTTATAAACGCTTTATAAAGAAGCCTTATTTCAAAGTGGTACTGTAAATTTTGTAAATGTATCATGAATTGTTACATTAAGTAATGGTTTAGAAATGCCCACAGCTGTATAAGTAGTGAGGTGATATCTTGTGAATAATTTATGGGAGGCCTGAGTTTTATATTGTTTTGTTTATTATTTTTGATGAATGTAGATGAGCATTCTCCTTTCTGTAAACAAATAATTTTTGTTTTTAATTAATAAAATTATATTTACCAAATTCCCTTTTATAACACAAACATAAATAATAACACAAATGTCGTTTTTATATAGAATTAATCTCTAATAGACACGCTGATGTGATTTCTGACTCTATGTGACTCATTGAAATCTATAAACACAGACTAAAGGACAGACAAGGTCTGGGCTTTAAGATAAGTGATACTGTTTATAGTTAAGTGACACATTTTAGTTGAGTTCTAGATAACAGTGAGTCACTGACGGTGAGTCAGTCTCAGAAACCACATTAGCAGGTCGGTTAGAGATTACTAAACACCTCCATGCAGTCTGAGGAAAGTGTAGGTCTGTATTTAGCACTGTGCTAACTAATGAAGTGCACTGGAAAAAATGATGAGTAAAATTTACTTTTAAAAGTTTTGCAGCTTTCTGCATTTTTTTGCTTTTATTAAGTAAATTTAATTTAAAAATGAACTGAACTTCAGTCAATCCTTTCTTTTAGTAAACTTTACTTAATTTCTGCATACAATATTACCTAATTACAATTACTTAATTTATACAATGTTAATCAAATAGTTTACGATACATAATATATTATAATTCCTAAAAAAAATAATATTTTTTAGTTAAAACACATATATTACACTGTCTCCACACATGGATGGCATGTACTACATTCTTTTTAGTATAGTATAGATTATCTGGTTGCTTAGGTGTTGCTAGGTGGTTGCTAAGGCATTGCTATGGTATCTGGGGTGGTTGCTATGCTGTTGCTATGCAGTTAGTAGGTGGTTGCTATGGTGTTGCTATGCTGTCTGTGTTGGATGCTATGGTGTTGCTAGCTGTTTGCTAGGTGGTTGCTATGGCGTTGCTATGGTATCCGTGGTGTTTGCTATGGTATTGCTAAGCAGTTGCTAGGTGGTTGCTAAGGTGTTGGTAGGTGGTTGCTAAAGCATTGCTATGGTATTAATGGTGGTTACTTTGGCGTTGCTAAGCAGTTGCTAAGTGGTTGCTAAGGTGTTGCTAGGTGGTTGCTATGGTGTTGCTATGGTGTCAATGGTGGTTCCTATAATGTTGCTAAGGAGTTGCTAGGTGTTTGCTAATGCGTTGCTATGGTATTCATGGTGTTTGCTATGGCGTTGCTAAGCAGATGCTATGTTGTTTCAAAGGCATTGGTAGATGGTTTCTAAGGTGTTGGCAGATGGTTGCTAAGGCGTTGCTATGGTATCCATGATGGTTGCTATGGTGCTGCTAAGCAGTTGCTAGATGTTTGCTAAGGAGTAACTAGGTGGTTGCTATGGCATCGCTATGGTGTTAAGTGATTGCTAGATGGTTGCTAAGTAACTTATTGTTAAAGCAATGCGCATTTACAGACCATTAATTATGGTCTGTAAAGGTGAAAAAATGCAAATCCCTTTCAGTTTTACTTTAAGGAACATTTGAGTCATTTGCAAAGACAAACACAAGAAGTTAAATCAATACTACGAATACGTTTGTAGCCGGAGGTACTTTCCTGATACTTGATAGTCATGCAAATCAGCATTTACCTCCATTCACCACCACATTCCGCTCCACTGTTACAGTGAGTTCAGTACTTTATCTCTCTGTGAGTAAGTGACAAATTTAAGTAGCTGTTAAAAGAAACCAGTTCTCAACAGCCTGATTTGCATTTTTAAACACACTCAGCACTTCCTGCCCGGCCATTTCTCAGCTCAGTCTCGCTAAACCTGCAGTTTAGAGTCAGAGTTGCTCTGCAGGTCTGCGTTCTGACGCTCACACAGCTGAGAGTAGAGCGGTGTAATCTACCCAGAGCTGCCCAGAGCACCAAACCACAGGTAATTCTACATCACACGCCTTAAAAACAGAGAGGAACCCTAAACTAAACACTAAACACTGTATTCACACAGCTGTAGGCATGAGTTTTGGCACTCTTGGACAAATTACGTGTTATTAAAGTTCTTACACTGCAAAAAAATCCATAAAAAAAAACACACACAACTAAATATATGTAAATTGAGACGTACATGTATATTCTTATATTAATAAAAAATAAATCTGCCAAAGAAAAATCTGGGATGAGCAAAATGTTCTTGGAAAGATTTTTTTTATAAAATGAGCAATCTCAAAATCAAAGTAAATAAAAGTAAGACTTGAATCAAGTAAAAAAAACAATTTAATTAAGTTAAAAATAATTTAATGACTTAACTGATGATTTATCTGCTCGTTTTGAGACTGATTAAGGCAATTATTCCTAACAAAATATAAAAAATCTTACTCTTAGCAATATAACACTCGGTAAGAGAAAAATACTAATAAGAATTAAATAAAAAGAATAAATAAGATTGGCGTTTTTTCGCAGTGTATAGTGCATTTCTCAGATTAATAATTATATACTAACAAGTGAAATCCCCCCTTTTATACTTTGATTTAATAGCAATGTAAGTGATATTTGTGTTATGGTGCCTTTTTGTTATGAAGCAGCTTTAATACTTTATCGTACTGTGGTGGGTTTTTGTATTTAATACAGTGAGTTCTCCATCTCAGTGGTTCAAAACTGGTGTTGTTCACATGGTCTTTTTTATCCTTCATAGTTTTATACTTTAATTTCAAAGCACTGTATTTGATATTTGTATTGTTGCACCTTTTTTGTTATGAAGCTGCTTTAATACTTTTTTTACTTTTTTTGTGGTGGGTAATTGTATTTATAACTGTTTAATTTATTTTAATTTATTTTTGTGGAAGTGGTGCTATTTTGTGATAATTTAATAATAGGTTATAATAAAAGTTGTGTTAATAAAGCATTGTTATGCAGCAATTTTTCTTATTACAAGTGCTTAAAAATGTCAGTAATGAAACAAAATGTTATAAAATTAGGTTTGAGCTATTAATTAATTAATAATGTAAATATATATATATATATATATATATATATATATATATATATATATATATATATACAGTGAGTCCAAGAAGTATTTGATCCCTTGCTGATTTTCTTTGTTTGCCCACTAATAAAGACACTATCCTTCTGCACTTTTAATGGTAGATATATTCTAACATGGAGAGACAGAATATCAAGACAAAAATCCAGAATATAATTTTAAAGAATATATTTTAATTAATTTGTATTTCAATGAGGAAAATAAGTATTTGATCCCTCTTGCCAAACACACTCAATACTTGTGGCAAAGCCTTTGTTTGCAAGCACAGCGGTGAGACGTTTGTTGTAGTTAACCACAAGTTTAGCACACACACACCAGGGGGAATTTTGGCCCACTCTTCTTTGCAGATCCTCTCTAAATCATGAAGGTTGGTGGGCTGTCGCTTGGCAACTCTGACCTTCAGCTCCCTCCATAGATTTTCGATCGGATTGAGGTCTGGCGACTGGCTGGGCCACTCCATGACCTTAATGTGATTTTTCTTGAGCCAATCCTTTGCTGTATGTTTAGGGTCGTTATCATGTTGGAAGACCCAACCACGGCCCATTTTCAGATCCCTGGCAGAGGGGAGGAGGTTGTCCCTCAGGATTGTGTGGTACATGGCTCCATCCATCTTCCCAGTGATGCGGTGAAGTAGCCCTGTACCCTTGGCAGAGAAACACCCCCAAAACATTATGCTTCCACCTCCATGCTTGACGGTGGGCACAGTGTTCTTGGGGTCATAGGCAGCATTTTTCTTCCTCCACACATGGCGGGTGGAGTTGAGGCCAAAAAGTTCAATTTTGGTCTCGTCTGACCACAAAACCTTCTCCCAATAACTTGGTTCATCTTTCAAATGATCATTGGCATACTTGAGGCGCGCCTCCACATGTGCTCTCTTCAGCAGGGGTACCTTTCGGGCACTGCAGGATGTGAATCCATTGTTGCGCAAAGTGTTGCCAATTGTTTCCTTGCAAACTGTGGTCCCAGCTGCCTTCAGGTCATTTGCTAACTCCTGCCGAGTGGTTGCAGGACGATTTCTGACCGTTCTCAGCATCATTGCCACCCCACGAGGCGAAATCTTCTTTGGAGCACCGGGCCGAGGTCTGTTGATTGTCATGTTATACTCTTTAAACTTTCTGATAATTGCACCAATAGTTGTTACTTTCACATCCAACACCTTACTAATCTTTTTGTAGCCCATTCCAGCTTTGTGAAGGTCAACAATTCTGACTCTGAGGTCCTGTGACAGCTCTTTGGTTTTACCCATGTTGGAGACTTGAAATCTGTGTGATCTGTCTGATTCTGTGGACAGGTGTTTTTCACACAAGTGATTAGTGAGAACAGGTGGCTTCAGGTCAGGTAACAAGTTGATTGGGAGTGTCTAACTGGTCTGTAAAAGCCAGAACTGCTAATGAATACTAAGGGATCAAATACTTATTTCACTCCATGAAATACAAATCAATTAATATATATTCCATAGATTTATTTTCTGGATTTTCTTTTTAATATTCTGTCTCTCCATGTAAGAATACATCTACCATTAAAAGTATAGAATGATCATGTCTTTATTAGTGGGCCAACGAAGAAAATCAACAAGGGATCAAATACTTCTTGGACTCACTGTATATGAGCCGTTTGAGAGCCGAAAGAGCCGTCTCTCCACAGTAAAAAGAGCCATAAGAGCCGCATTTCAAAATAGAGCCGAAAATACCATCACTACTATCATCTAATTTCACAGATTTGACAGATAAAGTGACTTTAAAAGAAATATAAGACAAACTGACACGCCTTAAATCAAGCTGTGCCTTGTGTAATGGACTGATGCGCTACAGATTGCTAAAATAGGGCCATAAATGTTGTACAATTCGTTAATTTTTATTAAACAAAATTCTCAATTTTTCCAATTTACACAGACAATTACCCAACCCACTCATTAGGACTCCCCCTGTCACTAGTGATGCCCCAACACACCAGGACGGTGAAGACTAGCATACGCCTCCTCCGATACATGTGAAGTCAGGCTCCGCCTCTTTTTGAACTGCTGCTGATGCAGCATTACAGAGCAGCATCACAGCGCTAACGCTCGGAGGAAAGCGCAGCAACTCGGTTCTGATACATCAGCTCACAGATGCAGCCTTGTGTTGTGATGTGATGAGGGGAAAGAGCGCCATCTATCCACCCGTAGAGAGAGAAAGGACAATTGTACTCTCTCAGGGCTCCGGTCCTAGAGATTACCGATGGCAAGCTACATGAACAGGATTCCAACCAGCGATCTCCTGATCATAGTGGCAGTGCTTTAGACCGCTGTACCACTTTCTTCTGAGTATCATTGCAATCAGTCATATTCTTCTGAGTGTGACTATTGCTTAAGTGTGTTTATCTACAGGGGTTGGACAATGAAACTGAAACACCTGGTTTTAGAGCACAATAATTGATTGTGGTGACGGACAGTTCTGGTGGAAACAGGAGAGTTGAGGTGCACATTGAATTCTGTCGTGATTTGTTCAGCCGTGGTTTTATGTTTCTTGGATACAATCCGGGTTAGCACCCGAACATCCCTTTCAGACAGCTTCCTCTTACAGCATCCACAGTTAATCCTGTTGGATGTGGTTGGTCCTTCTTGGTGGTGACATGCTGACATTACCCTGGATACCGTGGCTCTTGATGCATCACAAAGACCTGCTGTCTTGGTCACAGATGCGCCAGCAAGACGTGCACCAACAATTTGTCCTCTTTTGAACTCTGGTATGTCACCCATAATGTTGTGTGCATTGCAATGTTTAGAGCAGAACTGTGCTCTTACCCTGCTAATTGAACCTTTACACTCTTCACGCTCTTACTGGTGCAATGGGCAATTAATGAAGATTGACCACCAGGCTGCTTCAACCTACCCCTGTATGTGTTTATCTAGTCTTATAAACACTAGCGCTTCTGTAAAGTGCTGTTGCTTTGTTCTGAATGTTAAGAGCGCTGGACTGAAACTTTGTTTGTTCTCTGCTTCTTTCATGAAGCACGCTCGCTGCTGAGAATAACGGATGAGTAATGTAAAAGCACAAACACACAGATAAAGATCCGGCGCTTCGGGTAAACTGCAGCACCTTCTCAGAGGTGAGCTTGGTGCCTGGCAATCGAGCCGGAGAACAAGAACAGCTGTCTCCTGGGAAAACTGACACGGTCCAAACAGGTGTCTGACTCACATGCATGCAGCAGATCCGCATTTATGTAACAGCAGCTGCTGCAGAACAAGCGCGTTATGATTGTGGTGGTTTTACAGAAACGCCGGTGATAACTGCTGTTTATTTCTCTCTTTTCTCTCTGCAGAGATCTGCTGCACCATCTCCTGCTGGACCATCAGACCTTTAACTCCTCATAAATCCTCTACCCAAACTGTATACAATGAGCTGATCCCTAAGAAACTGCATGTCTTTACAGTTCGGATTAATACACAATACACTAGCATGTACAAAAATCATGAGACAGAATCTATCCTTATAAAAGAAAAGTGAATTGAAGTATATTTTTTAAACATATATTTAGCATGGAAAAGTACATACCTTTAAACATTAAAATTAATATGTACTTAAATTCATTCTAAAAGTACTATTTTGAAATAACTTATGGCAATTTAAATATATTTTAATTGTAATAAGCTATATTTAAATATGTGAACGTTAATAGATTTAAGTATGTGTTATTGTCACGTTTTTTATCCAGTTTTTTACTCTTGAAGTATATATTGTAAATGTACTACTTGTGTGTATTCATGCACATATTGTGTACATCTTAATGCAAAGACATACAGCTCTGGAACAAAAAAAGATGCCACTTAAAAATGAAAACCTCTGGAATATAATCAAGAGGAAGATGGATGATCACAAGCCATCAAACCAAACTGAACTTCTTAAGGTTTTGCACCAGGAGTAAAGGCATAAAATTATCCAAAAGCAGTGTGTAAGACTGGTGGAGGAGAACATGACGCCAAGATTCATGAAAAAAACTGTGATTAAAAACCAGGGTTATTCCACCAAATATTGATTATTTCTGAACTCTTAAATCTTTATGAATATGAACGTGTTTTCTTTGCATTATTTGAGGTCTGAAAGTTCTGCATCTTTATTGTTGTATCAGCCATTTCTCATTTACTGCAAAAACAAAAAAATGCTCTAAATAATTGAATAATCATTTCTATTTGGAATTTGGGAGAAATGTTCTTCATAGTTTATAGAATAAAACAGCAATGTTAATTTTACTCAAATATAAACCTATAAACAGCAAAATCAGAGAAACTGATTCAGAAACTGAAGTGGTCTCTTAATTTTTTTTTCAGAGCTGTATATTTAACATGGAAAACTTTTCATAACGTAATACATGCTTAAATACATACTAAATGTACTATTGTAAAACGACTTATGGCAACTTTAAGATATTATAATTGTAATAAGATATATTTAAACATAACATACATTTTTTAATAAAACTTATGCAAACTAAAGTATATATAAATAGATAAATAGATTAAGAATAATAAATAGATTTTTAATACATTTGTGTATTATAGTGTATTAAAGTGTATTTTAAATGTACTACATTGCGTATTGATGCACATATTGTGTACAAAACTAAACTAAAGTGCACTTTAAACACTATTTAATGCCAAAATACAGTAGAGACAGTTACTCCAACAAAACCAGCAAAAACTTTTTTTACTACACATTATTTTTTTAAATAAACAATGGATTTGAGTTTTTATTCAAACAGTATGTTTTTTTTAAGGGAAGTAAAATGGATGTACAGTACACTGAGTTCTGCAGCTGAAATGACTGTTCTAAGCACAGTGTGAAGCACATTCAGCTACAGAATCAGCCCAGTAGCTCCCAGTCATAATGTTCCGCTGGGTTTTAACAGAGAAGTGAGTCAGAAAGGGAAGCAGTGCTTTTAGATACGAGCAATAACTGAAATATGAGCTCAAACGAGAGGAGCCACTTTCCTGCCCTGAAAGGCTCCTTTTACAGATCCCAGACTGTCGGGGAAAAGATTTCATGAATGAAAGAATTTGATGTACTTTACAAACAGCGTCCGTGTTTCAGTACAGCCCTTATTCAGACCATATATCCACTGTCTAAAATGTGTGGACTAAAAGGATATAGTTGTTGTTGGCTGGATATTTATGGATGTTTATTTATGATATTTGGAAGGGTCCCCGCCTTCCTCCGGCTCAGGGAAGTAGGCGGTCCGTCACAAACCCTGGAGATATCAGCCAATAGCGTTCGCTGAGGAAGGCGACCCTGGCCCAGCCCCCAACTTGTCAAAACCACCCCTTTCAAAACTCCAGCGCAAAAAACTCAGTCGAGCACAAACTGCTGCTGCAGGTAATTCACACAGTGCGCGAGGAAAAAAAAGACCCTAAGAAAATTGCTCGAGAGCAACATTTGCTTCAGGGCGCATGCGATTCACTTTTTTTTGCTACGATGTTAAGATGAAACTGGCACTCACCAGGGCCGCCTCAGAAAAGAACGAGCATGAGTTTCCTCTGTTTTACAGGATAAGTTCAACAGAGTTTTCCAAAAAATTTTTTTTTGGTCTGTTTAACACTTTTAAGTTACTACGTGATTCCTTATGTGTTCCTTCATAGTCTGGATCACTTTACTATTTATTTACAATGTTAAAATACATACAAGAAACATATACGTTGCTGGCCCTTTAAACGTATTTTAAATAGATGAAAAGAGAAGGTCATAATCAAAGCTCTTCTGAAACACAGCAAAACTTAAACACTTGCTTTTCCTTTGATGTTTAATATACAATATACAATATACAGTATACAGTACTCATGAACAGTGTGATTAACACACATACACTTTTACCATCTGCAGAACAAATCAAAGAAGCGGAACAAATATAAAACTAAAATATGCTGTTCAATTATGGTGCTGGAGCTGTAATAAATAAGCACTGAGCAGCAGGAGTTCCAGAGCTCCTCCTCCTCCTCCATCAACTGCTACTCTTTAGATTAAAGACGCTGGAGTTAATTCTGCAGAAGAACAGCTCACTGACACTTCAAATAATAAGCAACACAGATCAGCGAACAAAGAGCCTGAAGCAACAGATACAGTAACAACCGTCTGATACGCCAGACCACAGCTCTGCACAGCTCTGCACAGAGGAACGGCTCTTTTTGGTAAACAAGAAATAGCGCCTGTTCCAAGAAACGGCCTGAGGGCCGGATTCTGCACACAGATTACGTCAAATCGGATTTTCAATGATTGATCACCAGGGTTGATGCAATTAGGCCCAAGAGCAAGCCCGACCCGTGTCCTGGGAAGAGCCAGGAACAGTCCTGAATACATATTTAGGGCAAAAACTAGAAGACTAGAAAGAACACTCAACTGGCAGAGATGACTGTCCACACTGTTATTTAAAAAAAAAAAAAAGTGATCAGACTGAATTTGTGTACACAAATAGTGGTGGGAATATGGAAAAAAAAAATAAGAGACCACTTAAAAATTATGAGTTTCTTCAAATTCACCAAATTGAAAACCTCTGGAATATAATCAAGAGGAAGATGGATGATCACTAGCCATCAAACCAAACTGAACTGCTTAAATTTTTGCACCAGGAGTAAAGCAGCATAAAATTATCCAAAAGCAGTGTGTAAGACTGGTGGAGGAGAACATGATGCCAAGATGCATGAAAACTGTGATTAAAAACCAGGATTATTCCACCAAATATTGATTTCTAAAACTCCTAAAACTTTATGAATATGAACTTGTTTTCTTTGCATTATTTAAGGTCTGATACATCTATATATCTATAAATAGCAAAATCAGAGAAAGAGAGAGCTGTATCACTATAAACTGCCCACAATACAGTATATATATATATATATATATATATATATATATATATATACCGATGATATCACAATACTGAGATTTTGTGTTATTTGATATTTCGCACCACAATTCTGTACGATACTCAGCATAAAATAATATATAAATTATTCATTTATTGGTGTCAGTTTCACAGAATTTCACAACCAATATGCATCATCGCAGGTTTATTTACTCTATTTTAAAACACATAGAATTAAGCTAATTTAATTTTAATTTTAAGCTAATTTAATTTTAATTTTTTTATAATATGGGGGTGTGCAGTTTGTCTGCACAAGTAATAAATGTGTATATCAGACTGGCATCGGCAGATATACAGCTCTGGAAAAAAAATGGTGGAATAACCCTGGTTTTTAATCACAGTTTTCATGCATCTTGGCATCATGTTCTCCTCCACCAGTCTTACACACTGCTTTTGGATAACTTTATGCTGCTTTACTCCTGGTGCAAAAATTCAAGCAGTTCAGTTTGGTTTGATGGCTTGTGATCATCCATCTTCCTCTTGATTATATTCCAGAGGTTTTCAATTAGGTTAAATATACTCTCTGGCTACTGTCCAATCACACCTGGCATTAGAATGCATCCTCTATGATCTGATCACTAGTGGTGAGCACATAAAGTACAGGTGTGAACGGGATACAGAAAAGTGTCTTGAGGATATACATCGTAATCTGATCACTTAGAACACATTCACAATGTTTGAAACCACATTATTATTTGTAGTGTGAACACAAATAGCCCCGTTCACACCTGGCATTAACATACATCCCAGGTTATCTGATAACAAACGATTGGCAAAATGCAAAAAAAAAAAAAAATGTAACTATTTGAGAATCTCCTGTGAGGCTTTTAATTGTGATCGAATTTCTGATCACAGCATTTTTTTTGCTGGAGGCGGGGCCAGTTATTTTCATTAAAGTCTTAAAGTCCTTGGTTCAAATACAGGCATGTAAATGAGGCATCTAAAGCTAAGCGTATCACCTTTATCCAATAGCCTCTTATTGTAGCGTATGGAGCTGAGCTAACCTGTGTGGACGGTGGATGGTGTGTAGGGCTGCAACAAATAATTATTTTGGTAGTCGATTAATCTGATTATTATTATTATATTTCTTTGTTCGATTAGTCAACGATTATTTCAATCATGTTCACCATCTTTAAAAATGATAAAAATAGCTAAAAACATTAGATTTAAAAGGCATTTTAATGTCTAGATGTCTAGAAATGTTTAAATGTGGAAAGTACTGATATTTAGTGAATAAATATGTAATCAGTTGTGTTTGGGCACTTTTGAAGTTTAGAAATTTGACATTGCCGATTATATCGACTAATCGTTGCAGCTCTAATGGTGTGGTATTTCACTTTTGGTTATGACATATGTTCCAGCATGGGTAGGCCTGTCCCAATATGAATTTTTGTGTCTGAAATATATAATCCCAGAAATTATTGCGATAAAGTATATTATTGTTATTTTATAACCATTAAATTCCACTGATATAATGACAATAGAAGAACATGACAAAGCAATTTTACCCTTTTAAAAACAATTTTTTGGGGAAAAAAAATGGTTTGGGAAATATATTTTTCTTATATATATTTTTTTATATATTTTTCTCTTCACCTACTGCAGAATTCCACACTGTGTTTATGGAGATGCTGTTTTTGGAGCATTGGTGTGGTATTGCATGATTGTCTAAAATAAATACTGTTAAAAAACAAACAAACAAAAAAAAACATACAAATAAACAGAATAGACAGTATTGTGATTATAAAATATATTGAGGTCATGTCCACTTATTGTATGATAAGTCAATAATGTAGTTATCCTGACAGGCCTAAGCATGTGCCACAGTTAATGTGGGCGGAGCTTTGCTGTTAAGTATGCATTGAGACACTTAGACTTTGGATTTCACACTACAGTAATAATAATGATGAGGATTACGATGGGTCCTACAGACGCACTGTATCCAATTCACATCTGTTCACACTTAATAACTGAAACTGTGATACCACACCGTCCACCGTCCGCTCGGGGTACCTGAGCTTCAATACTACTGCGCTGCAAGAACAAGCTAACGCATAAAAGGTGATACAAGTGTCTGGAACACACTCCAAACAAGCTGCCTCCCCTGGATTTGAACCAAGGACTCCGTCTACAGAAAACTGGAAGGCCCAATTCCATTTCACCACTTGGCCCTACCCCTTACCCCCGATTCTCATAAGGCTGGAGGGGTAGTTTAGGGGGAAAGGATGGGGCTTACTAGCTAACAAAATTTCAGATGCACACTTCAAATCAAGCGGAATGAGAATTACTGTTAAGATAGTAGAACAAGTGACCAAAGAAATACACAAATGTAAAAGTATTTTCCTTGTAAAAAGTGTTGATTAGCTCTATATTACCTGAGATTAGGGTGTAGTTTCAATGTTCTATGGCTGAATTCTTCATAACAAGCATTAAAAAAAAAAAAAAAGATAGCTAATAGTTTGTCTCAGTAGCTAGCTAAGCTAGCTAACTTTCCCTTTCCACCTTAAATGGCGTAGCAAATGTCAGGAGCTGCAGTATTTAAGGCGAAACAGAAACTAGTTAAGAAATTAATTAAAATAAAAGCTAATTAAAGTTAATTTCAGCTCCAAATCATAGAGCAATTAGAGAATAGACAATAATAATTAATTTATACATTAATATGTCATCATCTCCCCCCTTTCTGAAGACCAATACGATAAAATACGCCCTAAAGTTAACTAGTTAACAGCAGCAGCAGCAGCAGCAGTTAGGTTACTGAACTTTAGCGCTCCTGATAACGTATGGGGGGCTTTAATGGTTGTCCCAATTCTTAGGGTGGATGATTTCACTCCTTTCCCTTCTAACTATGTTTCAAAGGGAAGGGTTAAACTCAAAAACAAGGGGTAGGGGGTAAGTGGTAGGGCCAAGGGTTGAAATGGGATTGGGCCTTACCCAAACCTCCCCCCTTCCTTCTCCAGTGGAAATGATTTAAATCAAAATTCAGATCATGGACGCTCACAGGAGATGCATTTAAAATTCCAAGTGTGAATGGCTATTCATTTAGGCAATTCAGCATTTGTGATTGGACCAACTGGGATGCATATTAATGCTAGGTGTGAACGGGGTCTTCCTGTGATGATACTATGGGTACTTTAACTTTAAAAAACAAACACTGTCCATATGGTCTCTATAAGTGTCGGAAGCAGCCTTTTCTGCACTTAATAACAGTAATATTATAAGCTAAAACAATAAAAACAACAACAATTGCTTTAAAGCAAATACAGTTCAGGAGTTTGTTCACAATAGGCCTGTCACAATAACTTGTGTATTTTTTTTTATTAGAATGATCTATTGATTTATTGTGCCAGAACTTATTATCAGCGCAAAAATGCAATTTTATGCTTTTAACAGCATTTAATTATTTAGAATATTCAGACTTTAAAACTGGAATATAATTTGTTTAAAAAAAAATAAAACTTAAATAAAATACAACCACTGTTTTTAAACAAAAGTTGACCTACTGGCCCATTCACTTTAATGGGTTCTATGTGTCCAAAAACACTAATATGTAATATCAAGGTCTGCACAAATGTCCATAAAGAGCTCTGGAAAAATAAAAATAAAAAATAAGAGGCCACTTAAAAATGATGAGTTTCTTTGATTTTACCAAATTGAAAACCTCTGGAATATAATCAAGAGGAAGATGGATGATCACAAACCATCAAACCAAACTGAACTGCTTAAATGTGTGCACCAGGAGTAAAGCAGCATAAAGTTATCCAAAAGCAGTGTGTAAGACGGGTGGAGGAGAACATGATGCCAAGATTCATGAAAACTATAATTTAAAACCAGGGTTATTCCACCAAATATTGATTTCTGAACTCTTAAAACTTTATGAATATGAACTTGCTTTCTTTGCATTATTTGAGGCCTGAAAGCTCTTTTTTTTTGGTATTTCAGTCAGAAAAAAAAAATTTTAAAATATAAAACATGTTTGCAGTTTATAAAATAAAACAACAATGTTAATTTTATTCAAACATAAACCTATAAATAGCAAAATCAGAGAAACTGATTCAGAAACTGAAGTGCTCTCTTAATTTTTCCAGAGCTGTGTATTGAAAACTCATCATCAAAAAATAAATAGTTGCACCCAGGAGGAAGTGCCAAAAGCAGGACTTCAGGTCACTGAAGATGACACTCTGCATTTCTGCTTTTGTCTTGGTGAAGAAAACCAATGTCTATATGTGGAGAAACTGTGGTCAGAGCAAAGATCCACAGCTTGTTTTCACACGTTCAACATCCTGAAAGCAAATTCATTAATTACATTAATTACAGGAACTTTTACAACATAATGTTGCTTTAATAAAGTCTTGCAACCAGTGTCTGTACTTTTCTGAATGCACGCTCCGGTGCGCTATTCCAACAGGACAATCCTTGTCCACATACTGCTGCCGGTAATGATTTATTGCCCCTGGTAACTTTGAACCTTCCGTTTTGATAGTAAAGCAATTGTGCAACTGTATTTTAGATGAAAGTAAACTATATAATTAGTTTGTGGTTCTGCTGAGAAAAATACTTAACTAAAACAGCACTGATAAGGTAAATATTTGATTAAACCAGCCCTGCTAAGGTACATTTCTGACTAAAACACCACTGCTGATGTAAAGTTATTATTACAACAGCACTGCTGAGGTAAATTCCTTATTAGAATAGCACTGTATTTTGGATAAGACACCGATATATCGTGATTATCGTGACAGGGCCAGTTCAGGACACTTTGTTGCTGTGGAAAATGTTTACACTTCAAGTTTTTGCGAAAAGCCTTTTAAAATTGTTGCGTGACTGGCATCAGGCCACTTATGATGACCCACAAACGATTTGCACTGCTAAGGTACATTTCTGACTAAAACACCACTGTTGATGTAAATTTATAATTAGAATAGCACTACTGGGTTAAAATTCTGGCTAAAATAGTCCTACTTAGGCAAATGTGTGATTGGAGTAGCACTGCTGAGGTAAATTCCTGATTAGAATAGCACTGTATTTTAGATGAATGATCGATATATTGTGATTATCGTGACAGGCCTAGTTCAGGACACTTTGTTGCTGTGGAAAATGTTTACTCTTCAAGTATTTTGACTTTTACAAACAATTTGTTTGTGGGTCTGCTGAGATAAATACTTAACTAAAACATCACTGGTGAGGTAAATATTTGACTAAACAAACCCTGCTAAGGTACATTTCTGACTAAAATACCACTTCTGATGTAAATTTATAATTACAACAGCACTGCTGAGGTAAATTTCTGGCTAAAATAGTCCCGCTTAGACAAATGTGTGATCAGAATAGCACTGCTAAATTCCTGATTAGAATAGCGCTGTATTTTAGATGAGTGAATGATATATTGTGATTATTGTGACAGGCCTAGTTCAGGAAACTTCTTTGTTGCTGTGGAAAATGTTACCCTTAAAGTCTTTTGAGATTGCTGCGGGACTGGCATCAGGCCGCACATGACGAACAAAAAAAAAATTGTTTGTGGGTCTGCTGAGATAAAATATTTAGATAAAAAAACAGCACTGATGAGATAAATATTTGACTAAACCAGCACTGCTAAGGTACATTTGACTAAAACACCACTGCTGGTGTAAATTTATAATTAAAAATAGCCCTGCAGAGGTAAATTTCTGGCTAAAATAGTCCTGCTTAGGCAAATGTGTGATTAGAATAGCACTGCTGAGGTAAAATCCTGATTAAAATAGCACTGTATTTTAGAGGAGTGAGTGGCATATTGTGATTATTGTGACAGGCCTAGTTCAGGACACTTCTTTATTGCTGTGGAAAATGTTACCCTTAAAGTCTTTTGAGATTGCTGCGGGACTGGCATCAGGCCGCACATGACGAACAAAAAAAAAATTGTTTGTGGGTCTGCTGAGATAAAATATTTAGATAAAAAAAAACAGCACTAATGAGATAAATATTTGACTAAACCAGCACTGCTAAGGTACATTTCTGACTAAAACACCACTGCTCATGTAAATTTATGATTAGAATAGCAATGCTGAGGTAAATTTCTGGCTAAAATACCACAGCTGATGTTAAAAATGTATAATTAAAAATAGCACTGCTGAGGTAAATTCCTGATTAGAACAGCACTGTATTTTTGATGAGTAAACGATAAATCAGGATTATCGTAACAGGCCTAGTTCTGGACACTTAGTTGCTGTGGAAAATGTTTACTCATTAAGTCTTTTGAGAGAAGTCTTTTTAGATCGTTGCGTGACTGGCATCAGGCCGCTTATGATGAACCACAAACAATTTGTTTACCTAATATTTGTGTAACTAAAACAGCACTGATAAGGTAAATATTTGACTAAACCAGCACTGCTAAGGTACATTTCTGACTAAAATACCACTGCTGGTGTAAATCTGTAATTAGAATAGCACTGCCGAGGTAAATTCCAGGTTAGAATAGCACTGTATTTTGGATGAGAGAACGATCTATCTCGATTATCGTGACAGGCCTAGTTCAGGACACTTTGTTGCTGTGACAAATGTTTACTCTTCAAGTCTTTGGAGATTGTTGCGTGACTGGCATCAGGCTGCTCATGACGAACCACAAATAATTTGTTTAAAAGAAAAAAAAAAAAAAAAAAACACCTATCATTTAATACATTCCATAAAATTTCACTCTGATTTGATGATAAATAAGATTCCTAAACTGTCCAGAATCAAATATTCATGTCCTTTCTCATCCATAGCACCATCCCGTCCAATAGGGTTCTTCCATTGTTAAGCCAAAGCAGTCCAGGGTCCCTGGAACCCCAGGGTCCTAGTGCCCCTTCTCCAACTCTCCTGCTTTCTCCAACTCGAAAGAAAGAAAGGGTCATCTATAGGTCCATGTAGCAGGATTCCCATACAGTCCTATTCCGTCTAATCCCAATTCCTCGCCAGTCAATCAATCATTCACTTTAGCCCCTCCCTCTTTGTCTTGCTCATCCTGGATGAGTCTACAGGATGAGCCTCTGGCCCAGGATCTTGCGGTTGATCTCAGCCAAGGCCACGGAGAACACGAAGGCCTTCTCGTCTGACAGGTTGGCATAGATGTCGATTTCCTTTTCCTGTTTTTCTAAAAAAGTAAAAAGTAAAAAACACACACACACACACACACACACACACACACACACACACACACACACACACACACACACACACGTCACTAAAAGCAGAAGCCCGTTTCAAAGCATACTTCAATACCACACAAAAGGAAACAGCAGCCGTTCTAACACAGCCGACAGAGTGCCTACACAGGCAGACCCGCCAGTCCTCAGGGTCACGCAGGGGTCAGAGCCCGGTCAGCCCAGCACAGAGTCATATTCCACCTTATTAAACCCACCTGTCTGAACCCATCAGCTAATTAGCTTAGCCTTCACAAGCACCAGAACCTCTCAGATCTGCAGCCCAGCAGAATGAAACCAGCAGTTTGACACCATTGCTGACGATGGTATCGGGTTATGGTGGTAGAGAAACCCTTCCTTTGCGTCGCAGCAGCCGCAGCAGCAGCAGCAGCAGAAGACGGATGGGAAATTAGCTGAATATATTTTGTGAACATACTCTGAAACATGCTAACGATACACTACACTTGCTACAATGTTTATTAGAGCAGGCCGAGGCCTCAACATTAAGATTTTGCCATTTCACAAAAGAAAAATACATTTTGTATGTTTTATTTGTTCATTTTTCCAAATTTCTATACCTCTGCTGATGTAGAATCAGGATTAGAATGGCGCTGTTGAGGTATATTTCTGACTAGAACAGCAATGCTGAGGAAAATGTTTGATTAGAATTTCACTGCTGAAATAAATATTTAACTAAAACAGCACTGCTTAGGTACATTTCTGACTAAATTGCACTGCTGGTGTAAATGTATAATTAAAATAGCACTGCTGAGGTACATTTCTGGCTAAAGTGACCACGCTGAGGCAAATCCATGATTAGCATAGCACTGCTGAAGTAAATTCCTGAGAAGAATATCACTGCTGAGGTAAATTATTGATTTGAAGGGCACTGCTAAGGTGAATTTCTAACTTAAATAGCACTGCTGGGGTAAATGTATAAATAAAATAGCACTGCTGGGGTAAATGTATAAATAAAATAGCATTGCTGAGGTAAATGTATAAGTAGAATAGCAATGCTGGGGTAAATGTTTAAAAGAATAGCACTGCTGAGGTAAATGTATGAGTAGAATAGCACAGCTGAAGTATATTCCTGAGTAGATCAGCACTACTGAGGTGCATTATTGATTTGAAGGGCACTGCTAAAGTCAATTTCTAACTTAAATAGCACTGCTGGGGTAAATGTAAAAATAGAATAGCACTGCTGACATAAACATATGATTAGAATAGCACTGTTGAAGCACATTTATGATTAGAGTAGCACTGCTGAGGTAAATTTCTGACAAGAACAGCACTGCTAAGGTAAATATATGACTAAAATAGCACTGCTAAGGTAAATACATGACTAAACTAGCACTGCTAAGGTAAATACATGACTAAACTAGCACTACTGAAGTGGATATGAATCTAGTTCTGTACATTTCATTGGCCCTGTAAATAGCCTGCATTCTAAACTTCTAAATTTCTATTCTCTAGAACATTCTTCACCCTCCCCCTGTGAGCTGTTTCTGACAGCTGAGCTGAGAATGGTTTTAAAGGGTGGAAAATGACTGGTTCTTCCTGGATGAGTGGAACAGGACAGAATGACTGCAGTGTGAGGAGGAGGAGGAGGAGGAGCTGAAGAGGGGAAAAAGACATCAGCAGAAATGACAGACTGACTGCAGCTGTAAACGCTGAGAGTTTCAGGCTGTTAAATCAGCTACAAAGAGAAGCGCAGTGAAAGCGGCAGATCCAGAGAGATGAATCACACATCGTTCATGAATGAGCGCTCTGCTGTTCAAAGCGCAGAGGGTAATGAATTCAGTCAGCTTTCAGACTTAGATAAAAGAACATCATATTTTACATGTATAATATAATACAAACAGAGGCTGGCCCCACACTATACTAAATATCATGCCATTTTACCCACCCCTAATTATCACATCTGGGTTCTACTTTTTTGCTGTTTTAAGCAAAAGAAAAAATCCCACTGTTCTCATTTCCTATTATATATCTACTAGAGACAAATTATATCTGTCCAGTATAATTTGATTTACTTTAATCCTGGATATTTGGAGATATTTGGAGTGCATTATTATTAGTATCATGACATTCTGGATCATTGACTTTTGTTATAAATCTGATAAGTTATTGTATTTTTTAATATTTCAGTTTAGGGATGTGTCATATCATATCGTAAGCAGTAATAAATTTTTTTTTTTTATTTTGCATTCATGCAGTAGTGTATTCTTGTAATTTTGCCGTATTTTTCGGGCCGGATTATAAGGCGCACTATCAATGAACATACATTTCTTGTCTTTTTGTTTTTTTAGAGCTGCAATATATTGAAATATTTTACATTGCAAACGTTCTTTTTTGACAATATATATCGCAATATTAAACAATGCAGGGCCCATGATTGTTTGATTGAATGATTGATTGATAGAAAACAGCAAACCATCGGCCCATTAATCAGGCATTAAAATGGCTTTTTAAAAGATAAATAAGAGCGTTCTGTGATTAAAAGCATGAATTCAGCTGTAACTGGAAATATCTGTGCTGCAAAACTGTGCTGGACTGAGGTGCACAGCTTTTCACGTGCCCAACCATGTGGATGGAGGCCATGCGTTTACCTCGTGTTTACTCCTGACCCCACCCCCCCCCTCACGCTCCCCCTCCCCCTCCATTTCTCAGGCAGCAGCAGCCTATCACTCACACAGACACAGAGACCGCACTGTGTACCTACTTCTTGTGTCAAGAATCAAAACACTGTAACATGATGTGTTTGATTTAATTGCCTTAAGTGGCATCGCATGTTTGCATGTGATGAGACTATTTGCATGTGCATTTGATGATGATGATACTTAAACAGATATATCATGCAGCCCTATCTATTTTCATACTTAAGGTGCACCGGATTAAAAGATGCATTAAGCAACACTAGTTAGGACACCTACAAGGGTGACGCCATGTTTCCCTTCCCTTTTAATGGGGAAACTGGAGGAAGTTCTACTTTTTTAAGAACTAATTAAAAAAAAAAAAAACTTTTTTTCAAAGTCAAACGAGTGCTGGATTTTAATCTACACAGATTTTTCTTCTAAAAAACATTTATTTGGGTGAGTAAAGCAATTTCCATTTATGTACAATAAGCTTAGCTTTCCAGTATGTATTGTCTAAGGCTGAGTGCAGCAGCATTAGCATTAGCCGCTAACATAAGCGCTAGAGGGACGTAAATGCCGCCGGATAGAGCTAGTCTGAGGAACCCTGAGTGTTTCAGTAAACCAAGGCTATAAGCTAGTGGTTGGTTCTACATAGCTTGTTTTAACACAAACACCCAGATTACAATCTAATATACTCTCCTCTAAACGGCGAAAGAGCTAGGGCTGTGATTAGCGGCTACTGCTTATGCTAATTCTGCTGCACCCAGCCTTAGTGCTGGAATAACTTTAAAAAAACTCTAAATCTGCTGATGTAGATTCATGATGAGAATAGCACTGCTGAGGTAAATATCTGACTGAAATAGTAGAATACTGACTAGAATAGGTCTGTATCGACCTGCTACTGAATACTCAGTTATTCTGCATATCAAAAGCATGCACCACATAACAAAAGATCAAAAGAGTCCACTACCTTTCTCCTCCTCCTGCTTCTTCAGACCCACAGTCTTCGGCCTGCCACGCCCTCTCCGGATGGGATCGGACTGGCTGTTGGTGCGGGACCGCCTCCTGTTTTCCATATCATTAGTGGGGGTTAAATTGATCTTCTCCTTCCTTATTCTTTCCGTTCGTCTTCTCTTCGCCTCCAGTTTATCTGAAAGAAGAGCAAACAGTAATAAACATATTAAAAATCCTCCTCTCTTAAAAACACTGGTGCAGAACTGGGAATGCACTATACAATCATAATCATTTTATTATCAGACGATACTTAAATCATTCATCAATCACTCAGGCGTTATTGATATTTCTTTTTTAATCGAGTTTTACTTTAATTTACTTTTCCTCATCAGTCAGTTTAATAGTTACCAGAACATGATACAACAAAACAGAGAAATCAGAAAGAAAATAAGAGACAAAATAAGAAAAGCCTCCCCCCTTCCTGCACATACAATCCAAGCTCACATATACATCCACATATACAAGCCATACACAGTCATATACATACATAGATACACCTAATATAGAAATACATAAGTGCATAATTTAGTATGAAGCAGCTGTGATGGGCAGAGTTGGATACTATGTTGGATTATGTGGAGAGAGCTTCCTATGATCAATTTAGCTTTTTTGCTAAAGTTAGACCAGCAAGCCACGCCTTCCTTTGTTTTTCTGTTAGATTTAAATTGAGGTGTTATCGATATTTAAAGTTGGAATTCCTGACAAAAAAATAGCATTTTATTCATTTTACACTGCATGTATTTCCCTACAGAAATTTATATTTTTAATTTCTCTATGAATCTGATCCATGTGGATTTAGTCCCAAAAAATGTAAGAACCCAAATTAATATCACAATTAAACATTTTACCTTGATTATTTATTAGTATGAGTATCTGAGTAGTGTTTATTTACTCATTAAAATCGTAATATTATATTAAAAACAAGTAACAGCCATAATAAACATCACTTTCTTTCATTAAAACATCTTTCAAGTTCTTCTCATGAAGTTTTTTTTTTATTATTATGGTTTCAGTGCATTAGCAACCAACAGACACACCATAACAACACCGTAGCAACAACCATGGATTCTATTGCAACCACTTAGCAGCACATAGTGACCACTTAGCAACATCTTAGCAACCACCTGGGATACTGTAGCAACAAGTGGGAACCATCGAACGGTTCAATCTCTTTTCAAGTGTTCATAATCTTAACAGCTAGTTTGGTAAATCAGAGCTTAATGATGGTAAATCAACTACTTTCTTCAGAAAGAGAAATTCTTCTTTATTTTTACTGTATTTATTTTTATCTGCATCTGTTCTAAAAGGATCTGCAGTTTTTAACATTATAAACTTCCTCTCCTTTACACGCTCACACAGAACTGAACCAATCAAAACAAAACCAGCCTGAAAAATAACTATACAAACTAATACAAACCACAGCTAATTTACAGTAATTCACACACACCCTTTCAAATCAATCACTCCCTAGCTTTCTCACACTTCCCCCACCCCCAACACACTCAATCTGCAACAGAGAGAGAGAAAGAGAGAGAGAGAAAGTGCAAGAGATAGAGCAAGAGATAGAGAGAGAGAGAAAAATAAAGAGAGAAAGAGAGTGAGAATAAGAGAAGGATAGAGAGAAGAAAGAGAAATTGAGAATGAGAGAAAGAAAAAGAAAAAGAGAGGGAGAGAAAGAGAGGGAAAAAAGAGAGAGAGAGGGAGAAAGATAGAGAAAATAAAAAAAAGAGAAAGAAAAATTAAAAATGCGAGAAAGGAATAAAGAATAAGCAAGAGAGGGAGACAAAGAACAAACAAGAGAGAGTGAAAGAGTGAGAGAGAGAATGAGAAAGTGAGAGAGAGTGAGTGTTTGATTGAACACAGGCGCGAGTTTTTAAAGGCCGCTCTAATTAGCGCTGAGGCTCATTAGTGCAGGAGAGCTGAGCTACTCTGAGGAGGGATATTTATAGAGCCTTCATTCTCAGACTGAACTCCAGCCAGCTCAGGACCTGGCAACCCTGCCACCGCTCTCAGAGGGGCTCTACATGTAAAGGGAACAAAATAAAAACTGATTTATGTATTTCTTTCTCTCTTTCTCATATGGTCAATTTCTTTCTTTCCTCCCTCTCATTTTTTCTTAATTTATTTTGTTCTTTCTTAATCAATATTTTAATATTTTGATTCTTTTTTGTCTCTCAATTTATTTCTCTCTCTCACTCAATTTATTTTTCTTTTATTCTCAAATTTTCTCTCAATTTCTTTCTCTCTCAATTTCTTTCTTTCTCTCTTTCACTTATTCTCAATTTCTTTCTGTCTCTTTTTCTTTTTATCAATTTCTTTCATTCTCAAATTTTCTCTCTCAATTTATTTCTCTCTCTGTCATTCTAAATTTCTTTCTCTCTTTCTATTTTTTTTTCTTTCTCTGCCTTTCTCTCTCTCTCAATTTTTCTCTCACACTCTCTCTCTCTCTCAATTTCTTTCATTCTCAAATTTTCCCTAAATTTTTTTCTCTCTCTAAATTTATTTTTCTTTCATTCTCAAATTTTCTCTCAATTTCCCATTTCTCTCTTTCACTTATTCCCATTCTAAATTACTTTCTCTCTTTCTAATTTTTTTCTTTCTCTGCTTTTCTCTCTCTCTCTATTTTTCAATTTATTTATTTGTCTCTTTCGCTTATTTTCAATTTCTTTCTTTCATTCTAAAAGGTTTATCTTTCTCTCTCTCCTTCCCTCATGAGTGTGTTGGGGGTTGGGGAAGTGTGAGAAAGTGAGGGAGGGAGTGATTGATTTGAAAGGTTTTGTGTGTGTGTGTGTGTGTGTGTGTGTGTGTGTTTGTGTTCTGCAGTTCAGCTTTTACAGACTTTACATTAGCTGAGGAATCCATCTCAGTCAATAACCTGCCCTGACAAGAACCACTGATCTCCCTCCACCAATCAGACCTCCAGACCTGGATCATATGAAATTAAAACATCCTCTAATCTACACTGAATCACTGTCTAGTGATAAATGTTATTTTAATATAGCAATGCTCATTTTGAGACTTAATTCAGTTTTTTTTTTAGATATATCATCCCAGTAATCACTGTAATAAAATGATTTTACTGTATTTAAAAAAAGGTTAATACTACTGATATAAAAATAAGAATAATACAATAACATACTAATACAATTATGCCTCTTTAAGGACAATAAACTTTAAGTAATTAATAATAGTTTGGGAGACACACATTGTGTATGGTCGCACTTTATTGAAACATTGGTCTTTGCGTTATATATATATATATATATATATATATATATATATATATATATATATATATATATATTAGGGGTGTCACGATCTCGATATTTTATCGAAATCGAATCGAAATGAGGTCACGATCTCGAGTATCGAAGTCAAAAAGAGGATCGACGATCCCTCCCGCGCGCGCTACGCAAATAGCGCAGCGCGCTACGCAAATGGCGCGGCACCAACACAGCGCATCCTATTCAATTAAATAGAGAGCCGCTGCATGAGCGCAGTCGGCGGGAGTGTGATCACTGTTTTTATCTGTCCAACGGGGGAGGGGGGGAGGGGGGGCGGGGGTTGGGCGCGCAGGTTTTGTATCTGTATCTAACGGAGGGGTGGGTGCGCGCAGGTGAGAGCGTGTGAACTCGCTGAAATGCGTGTGTCAGTGTGACTTGAGAACACTGACTATAGATCACAGTGAGGTGGATTAAAAATCTTAAACTTATAATTGACTACACCTGTTGCTTTCCATTGAATTAAAAAAACATCTTTCTCTCAGATAAAGTAAACACAAGCGTGTTTCTGACTAAAATAAAAGCTTTTCAGGAGAGATATAAGTTATGTGTAAATATTTATGAGACAATACCTGACAAAATCTGTTTTAATGACGTTAATAAACATCACTTATCTAACCAGCCTGTACTGATTTCTGCCCCCCAATAATGCTTTCAATAACCTCTAATAGCCTTTAATAGTCTTCAGTAGCCTTTAAAAGACTTACCTGGCGGCCGTGGTGTGTCCACTAAACTCCGTAGTTATAAACATCCTGAGGTTAGCAGCGCGCTAACTGACCTGTTTATAATGCAATCCCAGCAGTGACTCCGTATCGGCTGTTCTAACCTGCTGCTGTTAGCTGCTTGGGCTGAAAGATGAACTGTAGTGAGCTGTATTATCCGGTTAGTGGGGTTAAAACCTTTATTTGTTTACAGAAACAGTAAAAACGGACTGGCTGGGCTCTGTAGCCCGTGGCTGGGCTGTACTGAAGTAGTGACTGAGTGAAGAGAGCGGGGCTTGTGCTGCTGCTGCTAGTGGTTGGATGAAGAACTGCAGCTTCATGTAATGAGCAGTTTCACCAGCCATCCACACACAGCTCTGATAAACTGCTTGTTTTAATAGTGCACACTGTTGCTACCAAAAAAGTCACTAGATGGCATTACCATATATATCTTAATAAATAATAATAATAATAATAATAATAATATTTATAATAATAATAATAATAATAATAATAATAATAATAATAAATATATTATTTAAATTTTATGAGGCATAAAATAATAACAAGAAAAAAAAACAAGAAAATCGAGAATCGAATCGAATCGTGACCCTCAAATCGAAAATGAAATCGAATCGAGGGTTTAGAGAATCGTGACACCCCTAATATATATATATATATATATATATATATATGACAACAGATTATATTATTGGTTAATTTGTATGTAATATAAGCAAGAAGCACAATGGAAACAAACAATATCAGGGTCAGCTAAAACGATTGCATAATAACTACCATAATAATCCTACATAATTGTTGTGACTGAAGCTAAACAGCCCAGAAACCTATCCTTCAGCTGCTCAGTGTGTGTTCAGCTGTCAGGCAGCGAGAGGACAGGCCAGCCTAAATAAAAGCCTGACCTATTTAAAAAATTGAGCAGCATTATTCTTAGCTTTGTGAATAAATAGTCCTGCTCTGCTCTGAGAACAGGATGCCAACCAGAGCCAACAGAGATCTACAAGGGCACGAGAAGCACTGTAGTATATTTACTTCCTTCCAATAGGAAAAAACAATAAACCCACCCATCAGAACAAATCACTGAGAACTATGAGTATCTGTTTCGCGTTTCTATATTAATTCTGCTGCTCTTCACATTAAGAATAAATGCAACATAAAAAAGCTAAGATATTTAAACAAACCAAACTTTGACACTATCACTAATAGAACTATATTCATTAGTGTAGCCGCCTCAGTTTAAACAATGGACATTTCAAGCATTAAGCAAACCGCTTAAACATACATTTTCCATTGAATTAAACAGATTAAGATCTGTAAATCCCTGTCAGGATAACCATTACTGTTAGGGCAATACATTGTTCCTGAAATAAATGTAATAAACAATTATATTACTGTTATTTGAAGATCATTTATGACATTAAACCCTCTAAACTAAATATTTTTTTCAGCCATTTCTCATTTTCTGCAAATAAATGATCTAAATGACAATATTTTTATTGCGAATTTTGTCTGTAGTTTATAGAATAAAACACCAATGTTCATTTTACTAAAAACAAAAACCTATAAATAGCAAAATAAGAAAAACTGATTAAAAAACTGACGTTGTGGTCAAAAACTGAAGTGGTCCCTTTTTTGTCAGAGCTTTGTGTATATTTAAATGTTCTTACTAAATAAAAAAATAATTGGATATTAAAAAAAAGGAACGTGTCCTTGTTTTAATTATATATTTTATATATATATATATATATATATATATATATATATATATATATATATATAAATAAAGGTGCATAAAAGCAAACACCTGGTCATGCAGACTGCTTCTACATACATTGGTGAAAGAATGGGTCTCTCTCAGGAGCTCAGTGAACTTCAGAACTGTGGTACCGTGATAAAATTCAGCACCTGTGCAGTCCAGTCGTGAAAATTTCTCACTACTAAATATAAGTATTATGCCACGTAAAAAGACCATTATTCTGTAAAGTCCATCACTACAGACCTTCAAACTTCATTATAACAATGTTTTGTTTTTTGGGGATTGAATGATGTAACAGGCTCGAGCACTTTTATTATTAAATGCCAGGATATATATATATATATATATATATATATATATATATATATATATATATATATATATATATATATAAATAAAAGTTATAATTTATTAGGCGGTTTACTGGGCTCAGCAGTGCTCACACAAAGAGTCTCTGTGTCAGGCATTCCATTCATAACTCCAGCCATGCAGCTCACCCCGCAGCTCAATCACACAATCACACAAATCTGCTGCTGCAGTAAAAGCAAATAACTCACAGCACACAGAACCAAGCTACCAGATCCCAGATCTCTCCTGCACAAATAACAGCACTGCAAACGGTTCTTATAAAATAAACGTTTGGATTAATCCTAGTCTTGGGCTGTATTCGGAATGGCATACTACTATACTGCGTACTGCATACTGCACTAGTATGTACTGCATACTACACACTGCCCAGTATGTAGTATTCGGTACTGCAACACTTTTGATTGTAGTACCCTACATGGCCCCATGACACACCAGTCAGTCCTCTGTAGTGCTCCGAATTCCTCACAGTGAGTTGTAAACAGAAACAACCCAAGAAAGTTCCAGTTATATTTAAATACGTTTTCCTATTTATTTTAGTAGATTACTATTTTCATCTATGTAAGTACCATCAAGAAGAAAACATTTAAACAAACTCTTATTCATATTTACACAATCTCAACTATAAAAGTAAACAAGTAAAACAATTTTATTAATTTGTATTCAAATCATTCCCTTATTTAAAAGAAAAATATGTAGTAAAACTGAGGGAATTATTTATTAAATCAACAGAACGATTTTTTAAACAAAGGTAATTATTTATTAAATTAACAGAACTATTTATTGGAATTATTTATTAAATAAAGAGAACGATTTATTAAAACAGAGGGAATTATTTATTAAAGTAACAGAGTAATTTATTAAAACTGATGGACTTATTTATTAAAATAACAATCATTTATTAAAACTGAGGGAATTATGTATTAAAGTAACATAATTTATTAAAACTGAGGGAATTATTTATTAAAATAACAGAATAATTTATTAAAACTGAGGGAATTATTTATTAAAATAACAGAATAATTTATTAAAACTGAGGAAATTATTTATTAAAATAACAGAATAATTTATTAAAACTGTATGTTGCTGCACACTGCGGAGGGTCCCGGCCGCGGAGAGCGCTCGGCGCGGCAGCGGAGGGTCCCGGCCGCGGAGAACGCGCGGCCGCGGCAGCGGAGGGTCCCGGCCGCGGAGAGCGCTCGGCGCGGCAGCGGAGGGTCCCGGCCGCGCGGCAGCGGAGGGGCTCGACAGCGGTGAGCCTTTACTTTCCAAAATAATTCCCTTAATTTAAAAATATATATATTTCCATAATTTGAAAATCTCTCGCACTCGCCACCATCTTGTTTTTTTCTGAAGCGAGCTGGAGGAGCCAGCCGCAATGCATGTTGGGATGCAGTACACCACGAAGACAGCTCTCCATGCACACTGCGGAATCGGAGCGGAGTAGTACACCATCCGGGTACCTGTAGTGCACTACAGATTCTCAGTTTGGTCGCATACTGCGTACTGCATACTGGCTTTAGGCAGATTTAGTACGCGAGTAGTATGTAGTATGCCATTTCGAATACAGCCCCCGACTACACTGCCGTTTTAATTTTTAAATTTTTGACTTTCTATTTGACTAAGCTTAATCCCTCTCTGTAAAAATGACCTACAAACATTTAAAAGGGGCACCAAGCCCCTTGATTTTAGCTGACTCCACCCTCAGCTCAAATTTAAAAAAGGATTAAAAATGGGAGGGACAGTTTGGGAGGGGCAATGGGTGATGTATGGGTTTAGAAGCAGGGCAGGAGGGAGATCTGATTGGCTGAGCAGCTGTTGCAGCTAGGGTTGCAACGGTATGAGATTTTCACGGTATGATAACCGTCTCGGAAAATACCGCGGTATCACGGTTATCACGGTATCACAGTTTGTTACATATATTATTAAACTGACCCTTAAAGAAATTACAACAAAGGTTTTTTGTTCAATTAACTATTTATTGTAGAAACTACACCATCAGGTGAAGGAAACCATGTTTTTCCACTACTCTTAAGGGTATTAAGAGTGTGTGTATATATATATATATATATATATATATATATATATATATATATATATATATATATATATATATATATATAAAAGTTGGTATATAACCAGATACTGCAGAAAGAGGGGATTTATTTCTGACATGATCCTCACAATAGAGATTTCTATTTTAAGGCTTTCACACCTTAAAACCTTCAACATATGAAAAACAGGCACGTCAGAATTTGAAAATTAACGCATGTAAATGAATGGCGTCTTTAACATCCAGTCCGGCGAGCACCTTTACACGGACACGTGAATCCATCGTAGCACGCACTTCACGCCTGTACCTGCGTGCCCAAATTTCGGATAACTCAGCGCTTTTGCGGGCGCTTACCGCATGGGTTGTGCACGACTACAAAGAAGTTTTATTAAGGTTATTTAGGTAAAATTATAAACTGAACACATACTTCGCGCTGCACAGCGGGGTGGTGTTCTCGGAGATGGGAGAACAGGTTTGATGTATTTCCTCCTTTAGCTGTGACTACGGCCACATTGATTACAAGCTTGTTGATTACAAGATTACAAGTCTGTTTTCAGGCTGTTTGAATGAGCGAAATATGATCAGAATTATGTTAATTAACACTAACATAGAAGCATAGAACTATTATTTAATAAAAATGATTTTTAAGAACAGCTAAACACAGTGCGGAGAAGTTCACGTGCGAGAGAGAGAGACACAGAGAGAGAGAGAGAGAGAGAGATTTGCGTGTTCTGATGTGAGCTACTCACAGGTAAAGGTTCTCTTTTATCTCCTCGTGCTCATTTTAGTCCAATTCATAATTCTGCAGCTCCCTCAGTGTTTTCTGTCGTATTTTGCGGCTAGCGCGAGCGCTTACAACTAACACCGCGGACCGCGAGGTGCAGCCGCGCTGCCGCTGTTATGCCGAATCCGACTCCCTGCTCAATCCGACTCCCGCTTCGCGGACAGAATCGGCACAACACCTCCCGCTGTAGAACTGCGGGAGTGAAAACAGCGCTTATAAATAAGTTAGTTAAGTTTCACTTTCAGTTTTCGTTATTTGGTTCGTTTTCATTAACAATAATAATTGGTTACTTAGCATTAACATTGTGATTATCACACCAGAGCTTTATTTAAAAATAAAATATATAATTAAAAAACAGATGCCTACATCTCAGACTATTTTCTGGAGCCCAACCCGACCCGGCCCGAGGAATGTGGTGGGAAATCTCGGCCCGAACGGACCCGATTTCGGGTCGGTCCTCGGGTCAGGTCTGGTTCGGGCAGAGAATCTAAGCTCTAGTCTGATGCACTTTCTGCCATTCTCACCGCTGTGTGCTGAGTAGCTGAAGCGGAGCAGAGTTGCGCATGCGCAGGTGACTTTCTCCGCTGGCTTGCGTTTTACCGGTAATAAGCAAACACACACGGTATGATAACCGTGCATTTTAATACCATGGTATACCGTGAAACCGGTTACCGCTGCAACCCTAGTTGCAGCATCAGTGTGCCTCTGACAGCAAAATTTTAAGCAGGACTAGAATATTACTGTAAAGTACCACAATGCAGATATTAATGTAAAAATGAAAAATGTGGTTTAGGATATTATGGATATTATGGTTTAGGGTTTAGTGGCTCTAAGGTAGGCCTTTCTCAATAATTACATTATCGACTTATCATACAACATATGATCATTTTACAATTCAATCATCAAAAAGAGTTCATTAGTATGAATGCAAACCTCAAAAACAGCATTTTTTTTTCTTGATTTATGTTTTTATTTTTAATTGTGTTAGCATGTTTAAGCAAGTTTATATTTCTATTGTAGCGTTTTTAATATTTTTTTAATAATATAAAAAATATTGTTATTTAAAATGATGTGACAATAATATTATAATAAGATAATAATTGTATTATTATTAGTAATATTTTTATTACTATTATTTGTGGCATTAATGGTTTAAATAGGGGTGCTAAAGGGAAGGTAAAAGACCAAATCATTTTGATGATGCAATCAAATTGCAGCCAGTGTGGAGTATAGCTCTTTTAAAAATACAAAAATCATGAATAAAGTGGCTCAGTTATTAAAAACCATAATACTTCATACTACAGTACATTCACATCTCCTTTACTGAAATAAAAATATGTCTTCTACAAAACAAAGGACCTTTATTTTAGTTATTCCAGTAAATAGTTAGTGTGTGACTCCTGAAGAGTGATTCCTGTAACCTGATTAAATAAAGAACACTATTATTGCCGTTACATGTGATCTCTCATTTCCTACAAACACAAAAGCAGAACAGGAAGGTTCTGGGTAATCTGTGAGCGTGCTGAGCTCTCACACGCCTCTGCCGTAATCTTTTACAAATTACAAAACATGCCATTTATCACTTATATAACATTCATATTTAATATGTATACATGTGTGGGAGTTGTCCCTCAGGGGGTTGAGAATAGGAACCAAATCGATCTCCTTCAAGTTTTATTTGCAGCAGTAATTAAAGCTATAACTGTGAACTGTGATACATAATATGAAAAAAATGGAGTCCAGCAATGGTAATAAGCAATGTTTTGAGACCAACTATAAATGTGTAAATACAGCTCTAAAAAAAAAAAAAAAAAAGAAAAGAAACCACTTAAAAATTATGAGTTTCTTTAATTTTACCAATTTAAAAACCTCTGGAATATAATCAAGAGGAAATTAGATGATCACAAGCCATCAAACCAAACTGAACTGCTTGAATTTTTGCACCAGGAGTAAAGGCGTAAAGTTATCCAAAAGCAGTGTGTAAGACGGGTGGAGGAGAACATGATGCCAAGACGCATGTTTAAAACTGTGATTAAAAACCAACCAGGGTTTTTCCACCAAATATTGATTTCTAAACTTTTAAAAACTTTTTTTGTTATTTCAGACATTTCTCATTTTCTGCAAATAAATGCTCTAAATGACTATTTTTATTTGAAATTTGGGAGAAATGTGGTCCGTAGTTTATAGAATAAAACAATTTGTATTATTTTATGTAAACATATACCTATAAATAGCAAAATCAGGGAAACTGATTCAGAAACTGTGGTTGTTTTTTTTTTCAGAGCTGTCTGTGTATATAGTATTTAAATGTTCTTACTAAATAAAATTAAAAATTGGATATTTAAACAAAAAAATTACTGCCTTATTAGGCTGTGTTATATTATCACTAAACCATTTGCCTTGAAAATGTCTTAAAATGACTGTAATATAATGTAATTAATGTAAAAAGGCAGTGTAATGGTAACAGGCCTGAATGCAGCTGCACTGAACTGAATGAGGGTGACTTTTTCTGAAAGTTGGTGAGGCCTGTGAGGACCAGGTCTAAATGCTCCATCTGATATGTAGGAGGAGGGAGGGCGGGAGTGTGAGGGGGGGTGGGGGGAGTAGAGCTTTTCAGACAGGAATTAGTGATCCCATCCCCCAATCCACTCAACCCTACTCACTCAAGCAAACTGCAATTTTAGCCAGACCCGACTGCAGCACTAAACCACTCTGTTCAGGTTCTACACTCAACCTGCTGACTCAGGACCCTCTTTCTGATTGGTGCTTCTTTATAAGCTTTAATAGTGATGCTGGACTAAATACTTGTATGACCTTTTTTTTTGTCATAATGTGAATGCTAAATGTTCTTTATATTGTTTCTAAATTTCATGTTGAATTGACAATTAGTAGGGGTGTGACGAGACACTAATATCATGAGACGCGACGAGAGACGATATTGGGTTCACGAGAACGAGACGAGTCCAGATTTAAAAATAAAATTTTAAAGAAAACGACAAAAATGAAAAATGGCTTCAAAACTAGAGTTTTATTTGACAAAATCACATAACTTAAACTTAACAGACTAGTTTCTCTCACACATCGATTCTATAAGAAATAGAAATAAGAATAACAAATAAAAATAAAACTTTTCTTATATAGTGCAAACAATAAGTGCAAACCACAACCAGTCATATTAAGACTATGGTTTGTGTTTTTTTCTCCTAAATCTCTTGTAATTTAACTATGCAGAACCATAACCAGTCATATTAAGGCTATGCTTGAAGTGTAAACAGAGACAGAACATGTTTTTAAATACAGTACAGAGCTAAGGGATTAGTACAGCTGCCTATCAAACAGTCACGTGTAGGATTTACTTACAGTATTTATATATGGTTTGTGTCTTGTTGGTCACTCTGTTACCGTTTATTGTTTCCACTGGAGCCAAAATGCAGCGATCAAAATGCAGCCATCATACTCTATCGCTATCGCTAGAGGGTTGCCAGATCCCTCTTAAAAAGCCCACACTTAACTGTCCCCCCCGCCCCCCCCCCCCCCTGCAAGACAGGTTTAAGCCTGAAGAGAAATATCGTCACGTTTTAATCTCACGTCACACCCCTAACAATTAGCAATGCTTTCAAATTTACTTTTTATAAAAATAAATGATCACTCTTTTGCTTTTTCTCCTGTAAAGTTGCCAATTTTGTTAATTAACTGTATTAATTATATTATTATATTAAGTATGATTTGCATTTTGCTTTAAATGCATAAATTCCAGCTGCTGCTGAGGTTCTCTTGTTCATATTCATGCATTTCCACATAATTAATTATTGTGACTTAATTTCAAGATGAGAACTGTGTATAAACAGTGTTTTAACTATTTAAACTATCTGTGCACTTTCAAAGCTCTTAGTGCTCTCATTTTAAATATCAGTTTAGTGTGGAGCTACTTTGAGTTTGTTAATGGTGTAAAAATAGTGATTTCTTTACATGAGAAACACTATTGTAATGCATTGTAAGCCTGTTGAGAGCATCAGCTAAAAGTGCTGTATTTCTTACATGTCTATTGTTTCTTTAACTCGGATTAACCTCTTTAAATCGGATCACCAGTTCGAATCGCAGTTCATGCTGCTTGCCATCGGCAGCCAGAGTCCGAGAGAGAGTACAGTTGTTCATGCTGTTCTCTCTGGGTAGATAGTTAGCACAGGCGTCTGTTAGCTGAGATTTTAGACATGGGGGTCTGGCACTTTCCTACCCAGTAATGCTACATCAACTTAAGTTCCGAAAGAGAGGCAGGGTCTGAATTCACATGTATCGAAGGAGGCATGCGCTGGTCTTTAATCTCCTAGTGTTAATTGGCAGGGTTTATACACTTTTTAAACAATTAATTTCCATAACGTTTTTTTTGTCATGCCTTTACTGCAAATTCTCATGACCATACATTCATATCTTTAAAACATCAGTACAGACATGAATACCATTAAAAATTCATGAAAAAAATATATAGTTTTTACATAGAAGGCCTTTAGCTTACCCAAAATGGATTAAAAAAACTTAAAAAAAATAAAAAATAACACACAGTTTACTAGCTGAATAGCATTTCTTCACATGCCTTAAATTTGTCTGGATGAAGCTAGACAGCATTAAATTATAATTTTTATTTCTGTGTAAATTCAAAAGCAGTTATAGTACAGCTGAAACTCCAGTCAGAGTAGGACCCATGCAGCCAGCTAGCTAATTTAAAGTAAATTATGAAATTATTATTATTTTTTTAAATTGTAATTAAATGAGAAAATGATTTAAATTCCCATTAATTTTCCAAAACTTTATGGGCGTTTTTATTTTTCCCCAAATTTATCCAGGACTGGAAATTGCTATGTTCAAATTCCATGACATTTCCAGGTTTTTCATGACCATACGAATTCCGATTGGTCTTTAAAAATGGTGTTTTTTTTTTGTTTGTTTGTTTGTTTTGTCTCGTTGATCATGTCAATGGAGGACTAGCAAAGTAAGAATTTGATCGTCCATTTTATTGTGCATATGACAAACTCTTCAAAGTTCTTCCTTCATGTTGCATTCTTTAATGTATCAATTTCATTATTAAGACCAAACGGTTTCTAGTTAATAGCAGTTAATAGTGTCATAAACTCGGGTCCCACACTGCTGTGCAAACACGAACACCTCTCACACAGCAGTTTCAAAAGTGTTAGGACACCACGCCCAAATGAAGTGCCATTCAAGCTCCAAATAAACCCTTGCTGGAGAGCTGTACTGCTAATTAATTCAAGATTTCTCTGCTTGCTTTGGATGGAATGTGGGCGTAGCTCCAGCAAATGACCCAAATGTACAGTTTCAGTGATGTGTGGTCACAGTCGTGGAGCAGCGGCATCACAGCCATACTCTTTCAGAACTAATCACAAGAATAAACATGGTGGTTCAGAGAGGTGAAAGACGGGTATTTACCGAAACCAGGAGGAGATCTTTCGCTCAGCTTAGCGTTCAGAAGCTTCCGGCTGATGAAGACGTAGCCACACGGGCAGGACTTACACGCTACAGGAATCTGAGTCATAGAGAGAGAGAGATCAGATCAGACAGAAATCAATCAGATTAGAACTCTATACACTAGCTATACATTATAATACAATATATGGACTTTATTATCCTCCTTTCTAGTGCTAAATGACGATAAATATTGTGAGGACAATAGAAAAGTGTCTATCGTGCTACTTACCTTCTATCATCCCTACCGTTTCTACAGTAATTTCATCAATTATTCTTGCAAATATATAAAAGTAGGCTACGATGAAATAATATAATATAAGTGATAATGAAGTAATCTTTGCGAAAAGAGCTTCATAATGTGGTTTTGCAACATGACGCTGCTTTACGTTTTTTTGAAATAAATAGCTACTGCATCTACCTCATCTGTTTTCATTTGATACATATATTTATTGCTGCACTAAAAGGTAGTAATTCTCATTTGTGAACGTTTGGTTTAATGTCACTTTGAAATAAAGTTGGGAAAAAGTGAGCAATGAAATTATTTTGTCATATTTTTCGAAGAATAACTAAAAACATACTTAAATGCGGTATATGATGATATATATCTATATCGTGATATAAAAAATTACATATCGTAATATATGGTTTTTCCCATATCGCCCAGCACTACTCCTTTCCCCCTGTTTCTCAATGTTCAGGACCCCACAGGACAGAAAACCACCACAGAGCAGCTACTATGATTATCATCATTTGGGAGTCGGATCATTATTATTCTCAGCACTGCAGTGATTAGCACTGATTAGCATGGTAGAGGAGGTGTATGAGGTGTTAGTGTGTGTTGTGCTGCTAATAGAGTGAGTGGATCAGATACAGCAGCAGTGCTGCTGGAGTTTTTAAACACGTCAGTGCCTCTGCTGACTGACTGAAAATAGTCAGTGTCCAACAGTGTCCTGTAACCAGCATCCTGCAGCTTCAGATGAAGGACTACAGGACAACCAACCATGTAAACTGTGCAGCAACAGATTCAGATCTTCTGTCTTTGACTTTACTTTATATACAAGGTGTTTCAGTTGTAGGTATGAGTGTTTATTATAGAGTGGAGGACAGTGATTAAGTGATTAAACACAGTGTTTAAAAACTCCAGCAGCACTGCTGCTACACCTGGTCCACTTACTGTACCACCAGCACAACACACACCAACACCTCATACACCACCACCACCATGCTAATCAGTGCTAATCACTGCAGTGCTGAGAATAATGACCCACCACCCAAATCTGTGGTGGTTTTCTCTCCTGTGGTAGGATAATAATAAAGTACCGGTATACAGAGAAATAGATACAGAACTAGAGTCTGTAATTATAAACCTACACAGTGTCCTAAATGATCAGTGGAGTAAAAATAAGAATCACATTCTAAATGTTACTTTAATGACATTCATGATATAAACTGTTTATGCAGTTGTAACTCTGTCATTTGTGGGCATCCAGTCAAATGTCATGCTTTGCTGATGGGTAAACGAATCACTTCCTCTATACAGACACACTGCTGCACATTTTAATACACATCTACAGATACAGCTAATTAATCTAACCAGATAAATCAGATAAAAATCAGCAATGTAAGTCTCAAAACATACCAAATATATGCTTACTCAACTTTAAATTCATGATTCCAAAAAATAATATTTTGTTTCTCCTGAGCTTTCTCTCTCCAGTAAGCTGCTGAATGTGTGTGTGTGTGTTAAAGCTACACAGTAAAATCAGTCTGAGCTTTAGAGCAGACACTCTGTGCTCGTCTGCACATGAAACTACAGCACTAAATAAAACCTGATTCTGATCCAGATTCCTGATCTCTGATAACATCACTCCCAGCGGCAGAGAGAGAGACGGAGGGAGAGAGAGACGGAGGGAGAGAGAGCAAGAAAGAAAGAAAGAAAGAAAGAAAGAAAGAAAGAAAGAAAGAAAGAAAGAAAGAAAGAAAGAAAGAAAGAAAGAAAGAAAGAAAGAAAGAAAGAAAGAAAGAAAGAGAGAGACATAGAAAGGGGAGAGAAAGAGACAGACAGACAGAGAAAGAAAAGGTGAGAAAGAAAGAGGGATACTGACATGCACCTCAAAATAGGTCATAATTAATAAAATATACCTGCTCAATCATTCATTATACTCCAATATTTGATACACAGAGGTAATACATTAAAAAAATGTAAATATATTTTGAAGAACATTTTTTTTCTTTGAAACACTATTCTTATTCTATTATATACATTTGTCTGTGTAATATAGTAATATCTTATGGTTTTGTACATATATTTGTATTATTTGTCCAATAATTTGCAACACAATCGAGTCTAAACAATGTTAAGAATGAAAATAATAACACAATTATGTAAATTGTAATTGTAATAAAAGTTATAGGTTATATAGTTACTAAGAAAATAGAATAGAACTGTATGCCATAAAAAAATATTGTATTTATATGTAGAATTATATCAATATTTAAAAAATAATACAAATAATAGTAATGTTAATATATTCATATTATAACTGCCAACAGAGGCAGCTTGAGTCCTGAATGAGATAAACAGATGTGTGTGTAAGTAAATTATATAAGAGAGAGAGAAAGGGAGAGAGAGAGAGAGAGAGAGAGAGAGAGAGAGAGAGAGAGAGAGAGAGAGAGAGAGAGAGAGAGAGAGAGAGAGAGAGAGAGAGAGAGGTCATTATTCAGTGCTGAATCGATTCTAAATAATTCAGATTAAAGCTGTAAGTGTGCTCTGGGGTTTTTCTGTCTTCATATTTACAATAAAACAAAGAGCAGCCGCTACAGGACCCGTATGTTCCCCAGCAGCGTCATACCCTCTCATATAAACACAGTATATACAGTACACTAACACTGATAACAATACACACTAACACACACTGGATACAGATGAAAGACACGCGCTGCAGAAAGGCCTAGCTAATATATAATGGGTAGCAGTGACATAATGGGTACTGTAGAGTATCTCTCACTCTCTCTCTCTCTCTCTCTCACACACACACACACACAATATGGAGTGCCACACACACACACACACACATGCATGCATTAAGTTTGCTGCTTTGTGTGAGAGCTGCAGCTTCAGCATTCACAACTTCTCATTTTAATTAAATTAGTGCAATAATTAATTCAAATTAATTATCAATTATTTAATAATACTAATATCTCACCTGTTGGTCACATTCCGGGCAGGATTTGGTGGCCATCTTCACTTTCTTCACTTTATTTGTAGACATGATTAAAAGTCCTTGTGTGTATTAGAGGATATACTCCAACTACAGGCCAGCACGAGCACAAATCATCTCTCTCACACACACACACACACACACACACACACACACACACACACACACAAGCTCTCTCTCTCTAACACACACACACACTCACACACTCACTCACTCACTGTAGCTCTCTCTCATAACCTCTTGTTCTATCTATCTCTCACACACAGAAACACACACACTAGCTCTTTTTCTCTCTCATTCACTCACACACTATAGCTCTCTCTCTCTCTCTCTCTCTCTCTATCACACACACACACACACACACACACACACACACACACACACACTAGCTCTCTTTCTCTCACACACACTCCAGCTCTCTCTGCCTCAAACACACACACACACACTCCTCAATAAAATGCCAGCCTTACACCAATCCCCACAACTCTCACAGACACAGACACACAGACTCACACACTCACATCCAGCCGAAATGAAAACTCCTCCATACGCTTTCCCATTCTCTTGCAGTAAGCCTGCGCATGCGCACTACACTCTGCATATACATATACATACGCGCGCACACACACCCGCTCAAACACACACACACACTCACTTCCTCTGTGTGACCCGCACGGAGCATGCGCACTGCCCGCGCTCTGCTGCGTCACGTGGTGCAGGAACAATAGGAGAGACAGGAGTTCTGATCAGTGGAGCACGAGAGACATTATTAATATATTAATAACTAATTATTACCCATTAATAACATCAGGATTAATGCAGGATTATTAATACTGCAACACATTACAGTACTGAGAGAGATAGAGAGAGAGAGAGAGAGAGAGAGAGAGAGAGAGAGAGAGAGAGTAGCCCCTTGTTAAAAAAACAAGGGCTTGAAAATGTAGTTTATAGAGACAATACAAACAAATCTACACTACAAATATAAATATATATACAAAGATAAAAAAAAATAGAGGTATAGAGTGTAAAACAGGTGTGGCATCATTTCGATAAGCTTCAGCAATGTCACCACTTTTATTGCAATCCAGTGTTTTGCTTTAATTTTTCACCAAGATCTTGCAGCATCGATGATGGTAGAGTCTGACCACTACACAAAGTCTTCTCCAGCACATCCCAAAGATCCTCAATGAGGTTAAGGTCTGGACTCTGAATCCTGGCATTGTTATCTTGAAATATGGGCGTGTCATCAGGGAAGAAATATAAAAGTCCATTGATGGAATAACCTGGTCTATATTCAGTATATTCAGGTAGTCAGCTGACCTCATTCTTTCAGCACATACTGTTGCTGAACCTAAACCTGCAGACCAACTGCAGCATCAACGAACCCCACATCATTTACTTACTTAAATCCAGGTGAACGCTTTTTTTTATTGGCCAGGCAGTGTATACACATTATACCAGGGGCGCCCAAACCGAAAGTTGAAGGTGAATATTACGTATTTGATTAAGCTGTTATAAAATCTGAACAAATTCACAGCTTTGACTTATGCATTATTTCCTGCATACAAAGCATATTGATGTCACTGTGGTTATTATGCTGTTTGTCCACTAGATGGCAGTGTTTAATGTATTACTGAAATTGCGCGCGCACACACACACACATACACACACTCTCTCTCTCTATATATAATTTTACACAGATCAGCCATAATATTAAAACCACCTGGCTGCTTAATACTGTAAAAGTCCTTCAATTCGTGGACTCCACAAGATCTTTGAAGGTGTCTGGCACCGAGTATGAACCCAACATATTTTATGTTTTGTCTGCTCAGTTTATTTAAATTAATAATAATAATCCCTTCCTGCATTTTAGGCCTGCAACAGATTAAAAAAAGTTGGAAAAGTAAAGCCTGTACCACTTTGTAATGACGCAATTCCCTTTTCAATTGCTAAAACACTAAAATGACTTGCATAGCACAATTGTTTTAACTGAAACAGGATATAACTCTTCTCAATCCCCTAACATTCTAAAGAAACCCTTCTTTAAAAAAAATAAAAAACGAATAAAGTCACAATATTACAAGATTAAAATCGTAATATTACAAGATTAAAGTAAAAACATTATTTTAGTTCGACCAAAAGAAACATAAATAGAGTAATATGAATGAAAAATGAATAAAGCAGATAAACCTTTTACAGAAGATGACTGTCTGTGTAAGAAAAAAATATATCAAGATCAAATTTACTGTAAAGAATATTATGCAAGCTATTACTGCATTTTACTACAAGTTATTACCTCATAATATTACAACTTTACTCTTGTAATATGACGACTTTAATCTCATAATATTACGACTTTATTACCATACTTTTATTAACTTTTGTTAACTTTTAATATTTTGACTTTAATCTCGTAATAGTACAACTTAATTATCGTACTTTAATTAACTTTAAAACGTGAACTGTTTTTTATAGATCAAAAATCTGAACCTTATGGATACATTTTTTCCACTGTATTTTTTTATATTTTGCATTTATGTTTTTGATGTTTTATATTTAGCTTGTACACTGTTCACAAAATATAATCTGAATAAAATCTATTAGTAAAAGTTTTAAAAGAAAAATGCAATAAATCGTGATTAGGTACGATTAATCGCAGCAATTGGGTTATGTTAGACTTTTTTTTTTTTTAACTCCAGCTGATGAAACTCTAACCAGCAGTGACGTGCCCAAAAAGCGCAGTGCTTTATGGGTAATGTAGTCCTGAATCGTCACCAAGCCAAAGTAAAGACATGGGTTTGCGCAACACTAAGAACTACATTTCCCAGTGTGAAGGAAAAACACTCCAGCGCGGGCATGGGCTGATGAAAGAGTGGTGCCGGGTGGGCGTGTGAGTGTGTGTTGTGTGTATGAGAGCCAGTGGCGGCTGGTGTCCAGTGCTTGACCGGGTTTTTTCCGCTTTCTCTCGCGCGCGTTCGCTGCTCCGTGAACAGAACCCGTGTTCTGGTTCTAGATAGTCTAAAACTGATCCTTTAGTTCCATTCTCCTGTCCGCGCTGATCATGCACAGACTGCAGTCCGTGGCCGCCCGCTCTCTGATGGCCGGAGCGCTGGATCCCTGCCCCGCTCTGTCAGCACCGCCACCGGCCAAGCGACCGAACCGCGGCGGCCTGAGGCTCCCGGCGGCCGGGGTGAAGCGCTACAACGCGGCTGGAGCTCCAGCAGCATTCGCTGCAGCCGCGCTGGTGAACCGGAAGGCCAGGGACAAGACCCTGACCATGGAGACGCTGAACCCGCAGGTGAAGGCTGTGGAGTACGCGGTCAGAGGACCCATCGTGATCAAAGCCGGAGAGATCGAGAAGAGCTTACAGGAGGTAAAACTTCAAAAAGAAATCAGATAAATCTGAGAGATAAGATAATCTTAAAGATTTTAAACCTGAGGAGAGAGTTCCTAGTTGGCTGAAGTTGATTGGTTTTACTGTTGTTGGACAGCAGGTGAGACTCTTAGAGTTTTGGGGGCGCATCTTCTGTTCATCCATATATCCCTACATATAAACATATATATATTTTTCTGTCTATCCAACCAAATAGTAATTAATTTACTCACCTGTCTGTCTAAACCAGGGGTGTCCAAACTATTATTTGTTGGGGGCCAGAAGGAGAAAATATATTTGAAGTCACGGGCCAAAGACTCTGTAATAAAACAAATAATGAAATATACCACTTTAAATAATACTTTTTTTCCTGATTATTTCATTTACACACCATTTTACTTGACTTACTATCTGTATCTTTGTCAGTATTGTGTAAACTAAGATTTTTCAAATTGGTGTTTAATTTCATGATGTCTCTTAATGTTAAACTCCTTAATTACGGCAACTTTTAGACTCTTTGCCCTGTTTTTCTGCGCTAGAAATGTGCATTCTCTCCGCTTTTAGACTCTTTGCCCTGTTTTTCTGCGCTAGAAATGCGCACTCTCTCCGCTTTTAGACTCTTTGCCCTGTTTTTCTGCGCTAGAAATGTGCATTCTCTCCGCTTTTAGACTCTTTGCCCGGTTTTTCTGCGTTAGAAATGCGCACTCTCTCCGCTTTTAGACTCTTTTGCCCCGTTTTTCTGAGTTAGAAATGCGCACTCTCTCCGCTTTTAGACACTCTGCCCTGTTTTTCTGCGCTAGAAATGCGCACTCTCTCCACTTTTAGACTCTTTGCCCCGTTTTTCTGCGCTAGAAATGCGCACTCTCTCCACTTTTAGACTCTTTGGCCCGTTTCTGACACCTAGCGTTCAAACTTTGAATCTTACATTATAAAAACCTGCTTAACAGCGGGCCAACTTTCATTGTATTTCTAAAATACCCGCTCCAAAAAAGGAAACGGGCCGCAAATGGCCTGCGGGCCGCAGTTTGGATACCCCTGGTCTAAACCAATATTAATTAATTTTTTCACCTGTCTAGTGTAAAACAAATAGTAATTAATTAATGTACTTGTATGTCCATCCAAAATAGTAATTAATTTATTCACCTGTCTATCCAAACAGAAATGTATTAATGTATTCCCCTGTCTATCCATGCAAAATAGTAATTAATTTATTCACCTGACTATGCAAACAGATATTAATTAATGTATTCCTCTGTATTTTAAAACAGATAGTAATTCGTTTATTCACCTGTCTATCTAAACACTGAGTCAGATATACATCTATCTATCAAGTAGGTGTAGAATGTAGTTAACTTAGAGGTTAAAAGGGCACTAAATCCCCTAATTTTATCTGACTCATAATTAAAATGCTAAAAATGGGAGGACTAGTTTGGGAGGGGCACTGGGTGATGTATGGGTTTAGGGGTGGGGCAAACTTTTGTCCAAAAAATTTAAACGGCTTTACAGGTCACTTTTTATTTATTTATTTATTTATTTATTTATTTTAAGCTAGAACCGTAAAAGTTCACAAACAGAAATATGGGTTAGGGTTTAGTGCCTCTTTTATTGTGGACCTTGGGTGGGTTGTATGTATCATCTATAAGAGCTGATTGCACACTGTCTTTGGTTGCATTATTGAGAAATTACGTTGCACAAGCGACCAAATTGTTTGCATTCTATAAAATAAGCTCATTAATCATAGTGCTCATTGTCTTATGCATGATGCTCATAAAACCAACAGGTCAAAATGCTGTTTCTTCAACTGATCTAGTGGGTGGGGCTCTGGTGGACAGGTGAGGGGTGGAGCCAGACTCATAGAAGTATATGATTCCTGAAACCAAACTCTGTTAGCTGATTCACAAAAAAAGTTGGATAGATAAGTGAGTTTTACAAACTATATCCTCTTTAGTGGGATGTAGGATATATAAGTGGGTCCTCTGGTGACTCCAGAGATGAATGTATTTTTGAGGACAGCTCCAACTCCTTTGCACATTACAAAAGAGCGCTCATCTCTATCATCATCATCATCATCATCACTGTTGGGCCTCTGCCGCCTCGCTGCGCTTCAGAACCGCTGAGCTGGTGTTTAGTTCTGAGCGGCGCTCTGAGGACAGGAACAGTGGGCTCACTGCACAGGAAGATAATTGCTTATGTTCTGACCCACATTCAGCAGCACTTTCAAAACAAGCCAGTGGAGCAGATAATACTGACAGTACACAAGTTTCCCTTCCTCAGGTTTTATCAGGGAAACATCAGTGAGGGTGATATTGAGTTGGTGGTTTGTGACAGAGGAGAAACAGACATTAAGTTCCCCATAAATTCTGTGAAACTGGCAGTAATGGATCTCTCTGCATGTTCAGCACAGTAATGCAGTACTGTTCTAAAAGACTTTGTGACATTGATCAGTGCACAGGTCACACTGTGGTATTTTTACATGCCGTATCAAAATAACAACAGCTTAGGTGGACGGATCTGTCCGGTGACAGAGATTATATACAACCATAGAGACAACAAAACATGCAGGACTATGTATATACCTGTGTATCGTCGCTGATGAATCGTCCAATGAAAAACACTTTTCTCCAAAACTGCAAATTTACAGGAGAGAAAAAAAAGGTAAACTTTCAATGGAAGTCAATGTAAAAAGAGTTTATTTCAGGTCATTTTGAAGAGTTTGTATTGGTCCGTTTATCAAAAATGTTTGGCACAGTGTAAAGGACAGTTTCTGTTCAAATTATGTAGTAAACTAAAAATCGACAAAAATGGAGATATGTGTTTTTCATTGAACAGTGACGATATATAGATCACTGTCGCACAAAAACATTGTCTCTAGTTTTTGTGTAAAGTGATCAGACACAGCAGTGCTGCTGAAGCTTTTAAAAACCTCACTGTCAAAACTGACTGAGAATAAAGTCCATCCACAGTAAATGAACAGTGATGAAGGACTAGAGGACGACCAACACTAAACTGTGCAGCAACAGATTCAGATATCCTATTACTGACTTTTTTTTATCTACAAGATACAGGAGCATCTGAGCCTCCATTACTAGACTCTGCAACAGCTTCATCCACCAGGCAGTCAGACTCCTCAACACACAGAGACAGAGCTGAACCCCACCCCACCTACCACAGACCCAACCCACTCACACAAAACTGAACTGTAACCCCCCCACCACCACCCTTTACACACACAAAGACTGAACTTCACACACACACTCAGCACACAGAGACTCGTCTTTATTCCTATCAGCAATATTTGGTGCCACTCTCAAAAACTATAAACTCTCTACCTCAGTAACTGCTGTGATTATATATGTTCTATATGTTACAGTATGTTACACATCTCTGCACCTTATCCTCACTATACACTTTATTATACAGCACCGGTACTGCACTGTCCTGTCTTTAAATTGTCTCGTCTTTTGTATTTATTGTATTTATTGTTATTTAGTGTTATAATTTTATATTTTATGTTGCACTGTCGTCACTCCTGCACTTTATGTTGTTTATTGCTTGTTGTTCCATGTTGCACCATGGTTCCGGAGGAACGTAATTTCATTACACTGTGTACCTGTACTCAGATGTACTGACAATAAAAGCCACTTGACTTGACTTGACTTGTTTCAGCTGGAGGTAGGAGTGTGTAATAGAGTGGAGGACAGTGAGAGATTAAACACAGTCTGATCCACTTGCACACACACCACCAAAATGACATTTTGTCACATACATATTTGTTTAGGAATAATAATAAATGTTTTATTTTCTGTACTAACTGATACAGTGATAGGCGTGTGATTAGATATTAAGGAAACATGCTAAGTTTAAGTTCTAGCATCTCTTGACAGCAGAGCCTCTGCCAGTTTGCAGTTCTTTTTTTTTTTTTTTTTTTTTTAATTGTTTGATACAAAGAGGAAATATGATTGTGCTTTAGCCTCTGATCTAACCCAGCCACTGCCCATTCCCCTGTTCAATTTCCACACCCCGGGTTGCCAGGTATGGAATACAAATACAGGCACACACAGTGTGCTGCAGCCATTGCAGTAATACTCTCTTGTGGTCAGTGTGCAGCTGGGTTATGAAGGTAGTAAGTGCTGGCTAACACTGTCATGCTACAAAATGCTAATGTAAACTTACCAGTCAGTTACTCATCAATCAGTCAGTCACAGTAAAGGAGCAGATGGGCCACAGCTGTTTATTACCTCGGCAGCAACCAGCACGACAGAATAATGACCGAAACTGAAACTCCTCTTGTGTTTGTTTGTGTAGGTACATTTTCCTCCACCTGGCAACCCAAGTGAGCGTCACATCTGGGGAGGATGGGGTGAAGCGCGCACACACAACTCTTAAAGTTGTTTTGAAAGTGGAGTTGCTTGCAGTGATTTTGTTCATATTGTTCCTTTGATGTTGTGGTAAAACTGGTGTGTGCTGGATGAACCTCTCCCACTGTCTCAGGAGGGAACACTGTGTTCATAATCGCCTGGTTTGACCTCCGCAGTTCCAGTCGTGTGAGGACAGCGGTGAGGAAACGTGTTTTACAGAAGCTGAAGCAGCAGAATCTGTGTAACCCTCACTGACTGTGTATCACACTCTGCGGTTCAGTCAGACTGTGTGTTGAAACACTATATTGGTTAGAGAAGGAGATGCATCACACCAATGCAAATTCATTTTAAACAGTCTAGTTCAGGGGTGTCCAAACTTTTTTTTTTGTTGGGGGCCAGAAGGAGAAATATATTTGAAGTCACGGGCCACAGACTCTGTAATAAAACAAATAATGAAATATACCACTTTAAATAATACATTTTCCTGATTACTTTCATTTACACACCATTTTACTTGACTTACTTTCTTTATCTTTGACAGTGTTGTGTAAACTAAGATTTTTCAAATTGATGTTTAATTTCATGATGTCTCTTAATATTAAACTCCTTAATTACGGCAACTTTTAGACTCTTTGACCCGTTTTTCTGCGCTAGAAATGCGCACCCTCTCTGCTTTTAGACTCTTTGACCCGATTTTTTGCGCTAGAAATGCGCACTCTCTCTGCTTTTAGACTCTTTGGCCCGATTTTCTGCGCTAGAAATGCGCACTCTCTCCGCTTTTAGACTCTTTGACCCGAATTTTTGCGCTAGAAATGCGCACTCTTTTCACTTTTAGACTCTTTGGCCCGTTTCTGACACCTAGCGTTCAAACTTTGAATCTCACATTATAAAAACCTGCTTAACAGCGGGCCAACTTTCATTCTATTTCTAAAATACCTCGCGGGCCGCTCCAAAAAAGGAAACGGGCCGCAAATGGCCCGCAGGCCGTAGTTTGGACACCCCTGGTCTAGTTGTTGTTTCTAGTATGAGTGAATGCAGTGTGAGCCGTTTTTGTGTGGAAAAAAAACATCTCCGGTGTTTCTATTTAGCCCTGCTTTATTTTACTGAAATATTCATAAATGCAAACATATCGCCTCTAATTGGCTAACAGCAGTGAACACCAACCTGCCTTCCCCTACAGTCAAATTACAGCTCTAAAACTCAAAGGACAAAATGTTTTCAGAGACACAGCTTTAGTCATAAATATACAGCACTGATTGTTAACCCTTAAACTTCGCTTAATGTCCCCGCGGCTAAGAATTGCTATCAATGCTGCAAATTCATACTAAACTCTTACCTCAGACTTGGTGACACCTGCTTTGACTGGTGTTCTGTCGAGTTGTGCTACCTTGTCAAACCTTGCTTCCCTAGTGTTTATTTAAGGACTCTGTAAAACACGGAATCAACCGGAGATCCGATGTAAACCTATAGTTACTTACACAAGATAGCTAATGTTAACTAGCTGCTGTAAACAGAAGCTGTAAACAGAGTAAACAGCGCTGTTCGCTACACCTCGGATCAGGACCGCCTGCTGCCATGAACTCACAGGTTGACGTAGACATCTAACATCTCTCTGATCAACTCATATTTCTGAGGACTTTCTTTTACTAGCTACTGCAGGCAATAGAGGCAGAGAAACAGTTTCATGTTCAGCATCCATATACAACTCTTAAAGAGAAACCTATTGTCTTTCACAAAGAACAAGACAAAGTGGATTCTAGCGGAAGGATACCTTTTAGCAGTGTTCTAAACAATTTTGTCCAAACAGTGTACGGGACTGTTAATACCAAAACACCTCCCAGAACTCTCTGGCTCTTATGGTGAAGTGTATAATTATGCGTATCCCATAATTTGCACTGTGTACTCTTTGCATTGTCTGAGTTGTTCCTTGAGTCTTACTGGTCCTTTATTGTGCTTAATACTGACACTTTATTATTCACTCAAACATTAATAATTCAATAGCAATAATTATAACTTTTCTCTATCTGCTCTGACAGGGGTGTAAAAGGCCTTTCACTGAGGTCATCAAAGCCAACATCGGGGATGCCCACGCCATGGGACAGCAGCCAATCACCTTCCTCAGACAGGTAAGGTTGTGCTGAAACCTCTGAACAGCTCAGTTTCTCCACCCAGTCAGTCGGTTCTAATGTAGAATTGCATCACAGGGTTGTAGAAAATGTGAAAATGTTGTGTAGGGGAAAACGGACGTTAACATTGTTTTTGTGATTGTTTGCACTGCAACTTAATATAATGTCCAATAAAAACATTGAGACACCCAGATGTCTCAATTTAGAAGTAGTAAATATAAACAGGGACCGCCATAAGCTGGATTTACTTTTAGGAAAGACAAGAGAACCTCACTAACATTGAGTTTAGAGTGTTTTCACACCTGCCTTGTTTGGACCAGATTCTGACTTTTTTGTGTATGTAAGCGAAGGGGAGTCAGATTCTATCGTAGAGCTTAAATTCAGCATTACGCCTGGCAAAGCAAGTCGCCAAACTCATAACTAATATTCTACAAACCAAATAACTATATTTTTCACACTATAAAGCGCAATTAAAATCCTTTTTAAGTATCCCAAAAATCTTCAGTGTGTCTAATAATCTGGTGCCCTTTATGTATGAAGTTTACTGGTCAGGTATTAAGGAGCAGTAAAGCCACTCCACTGAGGTACAGCATTTTTAAAAGTGTTTCAGTTTAGTTCTCCAGCAGTATTAGCATTAGCCGCTAACCACGCTACAGGCTACCTCTTTGGCCAGTAAGAAGTGAGTATTATCAGCCTGTTGCCTTCTGCTAACCCCAGCTTGCACTTCTGGATCAGCATTAGCATTACTGCTAGCAGTTAGCTGCTAATGCTCCAGCTTTAGTGGAAATCTGTAAATCTTAGTTCACTGTAAATAAATAGAAACGCTTTACTCTCTTAAATAAACAGTTTTCCGGAGAGAAATCTGTGTTGATTAACATCCAGCACTCGCCTGACTTGCCTGACTGTTTTTTTTTTTTTTTTGGTTTATGAATTACAGAATTGTTTACTTAGCTTAGCTTAGCTTAGCTTTATAGACCTGTTGGATTAGACGAGGAAACATGGCGACACCCCTGTTCCTCACTAGAGTTCCTTGAGGTAGGGGAACATTCTCTTCTTTAGAATGTCACAGAACACTGTTCCAAAAGTGAAAGAGCTTTAATACCATCCGTCTGCTATTTTTATTGGTCCAGTGACTGTGTTAGCTTGGCCTTTCAGATGGAAATTACATCATATCACACTCCTGCAGTCAGCAGTACACAGAGTCCTTGAGTGACTGGATCTGTTTGGACATCAGGTTCTTATTTTGACTCTTAAAGCAAGGACTAATTTTATTTTTTTATTTTTTCCTTGCTGATGGAGTTCAGTTTCTGCTCACAGGTCTCTGGTCATTGTTCACTGTCACCATGTGATCCTCCAGTCCTGTTTTATTCATTATACACAACTCTGCTGAAACCTGAGCAGAGAGTTTAACCTGGGATGCAAGCCATTTTATCTGTCCCATAAAAACAGTTTCACTTCTGATGACATAGAAGTTAAAGATAATGTACAAAAACCTAAATTGCAGACTTTATTACAGTTGCTTTTTTTTTCTCTTCATTTTAGTAAGAAATACCATTTCAGTCACCTTGCAACAATACACATCTTTGGAAAAAATAAGAGACCACTTAAAAATGATGAATTTCTTTGATTTTACCAAATTGAAAACCTCTGGAATTTAATCAAGAGGAAGATGGATGATCACAAGCCATCAAACCAAACTGAACTGCTTGAATTTTTGCACCAGGAGTAAAGCAGCATAAAGTTATCCAAAAGCAGTGTGTAAGACTGGTGGAGGAGAACATGATGCCAATATGCATGAAAACTGTGATTGAAAACCAGGGTTATTAATCCACCAAATATTGGTTTCTGAACTCTTAAAACTTTATGAACTTCTTCTTTTCTTTGCATTATTTGAGGTCTAAAACCTCTGCAACTTTTGTCATTTTTCATTTTCTGCAGATAAATGCTCTAAATGTCAATTTTACTCAAACATATACCTATAAATAGCAAAATCAGATAAACTGATTTAGAAACTGAAGTGGTGTCTCTCTGGAGCAGCCAGGTGAGACTGTGATTTCCCCTGGTAACACACACAAAAAAAATGTAATTCATCACCAGTTGTGTAGTGTGAAAAGCACAAGCACCTGGCGGCTCAGCAAGTTGTGTAGTGTGAACCAGGCATTAGCAAGACTATCATCCACCTGGCGTACAACTGTGGACTTGTGATACTGACTTGAAAACCTTGTTTTTCTTTTGTTATTTTTCTGTAAACAAAGGTAAATAGCACAGTAAGAATAAGTGGCTGGTTATAATCACACCTTTTCTCTATATTAGGGAGCTTTATTCTTGTTTCCTTCCTGTTGATTTCTCCCAGTTTCAATATAAATGTGCCAGAATAAAGTGGCTGTTTTTGAGTGGTGTTATGTTTAGAGGACAGTGCACATTCCTGTGGTAGACGAGCCATTGTAATTAGGTTTGTGTGGTCGGTGCTGTTATAGAAGACTGATCTAGCTTTCCACTGAACAGAACAAAAGAAATTGCTGGATGAACTGAGGCTCTTTTCAGTTCGGTGCAGCAGATAACAGCAGCTTTTATCTTTCATAAAATGAATTATCTTTGAATGTATTGTTTGATGTTGTAATGATGTAATGATTCGTCGGTTCACTGTGTATAAAATGTGAAGTGTAATTTTTATTGGACTGTAGTCTACATGTTAACCATGTTAAAACAACTTAAATCGGAAGAACCACTTGCACAATAGCACTCAGCCTTTCTCAGGGTAGTGCTGTTGGGCAGCATTTATTAGCGCTGCTGTTAACCATGCTAAAATATTGTAAATCTAAGCTTACTGCAAATAATTGGGAGCTCTTTACTCACCAAAATAAACAGTTTTCAGGAGAGAAATCTGTGCAGATTAACACCCATCGCACAAAGCATTTGACTTTGAACGATTTTATTTTATTTTATTTTTTTAAAGAATTACAGTTTTGTTTACTTAGGCATTTACTGTGATTCTGAAGCTGATTATTTAAAGGTAAAATGCAGAATAATGCTTAGTTAAAAAACCTACAATTAATTTGCAGAGCACGGGGACCATAGGGACCAGGGTGGGGAGGCATGATAGATGGTTGTTGTGGGGTTGCTAAATCAAATCAAATCAAATTTATTTGTATAGCGCTTTTTACAACAGGTGTTGGCACAAAGCAGCTTTACAGAAACATGATTACAGGACAAAGAATCAGGCAAAACATTACACATAGAAAATACAGAATACAGAACCCCCAGTGAGCGCGGAGGCAAGGAAAAACTCCCTCAGAGCTGCAGGAGGAGGAAGAAACCTTGGGAGGACCAAGACTCACATTAAAGGGGGGACCATCCTACCACTGGTCAAACGGCTTTTAAATAGAAATTTAAAAAGTCTTTTATACATCCATATAGGTTTTATGTACTCAGGAGTGTAATAGCGCCACTAATGGCTTGGATGTAATCTGTAGTGGAGAGTAAGATGGTCGATGAGCAGCTGATCTGTGGTGGTGGTGGAGAAGAGCTGACTTCAGAAACTTCCATCAGTCTGGCCGGACAGGAGACGCGAGAGCCTGAGGGTCCAACATCGGTATCGGGTCAGACAGGTGGGCAGTCAGTAACTCGGAGGAAAGCAGAGAGATGGAATTAGTTTTGACTGGATTTATGCAAAACTGAGAATATTAAAACATTATCAGAGTGTGGCAAATGACTCCGGCAGAACTGAATAAAACAGCCTAACTAAAGGCAGAGAGCCAGAAGGTAACATAGACATGGAGGCACCCTGAAACACCAGCATCCACCCACTCCACCGTCCACAAACCTGAGTGACCGTGTGCAGTGGGAGAACAACAGCACCAGCATCTCAGTTTACCACAATTTCCTCTGTCCATGAACCCCTGGATCTGCAGCCTTATCTAAAGGGAAAAACATTAATTACCAAAAGCTAAACTAAACAAGTAAGTTTTCAGTCTAGACTTAAAGATTGAGACTGTGTCTGAGTCCCGAACATATTCGGGGAGATTATTCCAGAGTTGAGGCGCTTTATAAGAGAAAGCTCTTCCTCCTGCAGAGCTCCTCTGAATTTTAGGAACTACTAATAAACCAGCACCCTGAGATCTAAGTAATCGCGGTGGTTCATAACAGGAGATGAGGTCTTGTAAATACTCAGGAGCGAGTCCGTGTAGGGCTTTATACGTTAACAGGAGAATTTTATAGTCTATGCGGAATTTGACTGGAAGCCAGTGCAGTGCTGATAGTACTGGACTAATATGGTCAAATTTTCTCGTTTTAGTAAGGACCCTGGCTGCAGCATTTTGAACTAGCTGAAGTTTATTTAAGTTACTGCCGGAACATCCAGACAGTAGCGCATTACAATAATCTAGCCTTGAGGTAATAAAGGCATGTACTAATTTTTCTGCGTCATGCAGTGATAGGGCATTTCTTAGCTTGGCGATGTTACGGAGGTGTAGAAAAGCTGTTCTAGTAACATTAGATATGTGTTTATCGAATGCTAGATCTGAATCTATGATAACTCCAAGGTTTTTAGCTGCTGAACCAGGGGTGGCTGAGAAGTCAGCCAGATTTAGCATTAAGTCTGATAATTTATTTCTAGCAGCTTTGGGGCCTAATAGGAGAACTTCTGTTTTATCACTATTTAATAGGAGGAAGTTGTGCGACATCCATGATTTTACATCTTCTACACAATCCTCGATTTTCTTTAATCTCACTCTGTCATCAGGTTTGGCTGATATGAAGAGCTGCGTGTCATCCGCATAACAATGAAAATTCACATTGTGTTTTCTAATAACTTTGCCCAGTGGGAGCATATATAATGTAAATAATAACGGTCCTAATATAGAGCCTTGTGGAATTCCATATCTTACCTTGGTATAACTGGAAGACATATCATTTATCCTCACAAACTGATAGCGATCGGTTAAGTACGATTTAAACCATGCTAAGGCAGTTCCGGTTACACCGACCATGTTCTCTAGTCTTTCTAAAAGGATAGTATGATCTATTGTATCAAAGGCTGCGCTCAGATCGAGAAGTACGAGTAAGGAAACACAGCCTTGGTCGGCGGCTATAAGTAGATCGTTTGTTATTCTAACTAAAGCTGTCTCAGTGCTATGATAAGGCCTAAATCCAGATTGAAATTTTTCATAGATCTGGTTTCTTTGCAGGTAAGAGCAAAGTTGTTGGGCTACAGCTTTTTCTAAAATCTTAGAAATAAAGGGTAAGTTTGAAATAGGTCTATAGTTAGACAGTACACTAGGATCAAGATTTGGTTTCTTGATCAGAGGTTTAATTACAGCTGTTTTAAAGGCTTTGGGTACATGGCCCAGGGCGAGCGATGAGTTTACTATCATTAACAGAGGTTTAATTATATCTGGCAGTACCTGTTTTAGTAATTTTGTGGGAACAGCATCAAGTGTGCAGGTTGTGCTGTTTGAAGAGGAGATAATTTTCTCTAGTTCTAGCTGTGGAAGTGGGTTAAAGACTTCCATCCTAACTTCAGTAACAGAGTTTTGTTCTAGATCAGCCAGACCAGATGACAGAGAGGATGTAATATTTATCTGTTTAATTTTATCCCGAATGTTTTCAATTTTACTATTGAAGAAGTCCATAAAATCGTTGCTGGTGTAAATGGCTGGAATCTGAGGTTCAGTACCTGCCTGGTTTTTAGTTAATTTGGAAATAACACTAAAGAGAACTCTAGGATTATTTTTATTTATCTCGATCTGTGAGGCCAGATATGCTGAGCGGGCTTTATTAAGTTCTTTTCTATATTTAACAAGACTGTCTTTCCACGCAGAGTGAAACACTTCCAGTTTAGTTGATCGATATTTACGCTCTAAATTTTGTACTAACTGCTTTAAGGTACGAGTTTGATCATTGTACCACGGTGCGAGCTTTTTCTGTCTCTCTATTTTGTGTTTAAGGGGTGCTACAACATCTAAGGTAGAGCGAAAGGTATTTTCTAAACCTTCGGTTAGTTTGTCTAGTTCTACTGGGTCTACAGGAGAGTACATTAGAGTTGATAAGTCTGGAAGCTTATCTGTAAATTGTTGGGCTGTAAAAGGCGTAATTGAACGTTTTACAGAGTAGCTAGGGGATGTACGTATATTATGACTAAGATGTAATTTAAATGAAATAAGGTAATGATCTGAAATTGCGGAGGTTTGAGAACGAATATTCGGGTTATCTATGCTCACACCCAGGGTCAAAACTAAATCCAGAGTATGATTACAGTAATGAGTAGGTCCTGTTATATTTTGAATAATACCAACTGAGTCTAAAATCGATGTGAATGCCTTTTTTAATGGATCATCCAATTTTTCGAAATGAATGTTGAAGTCTCCAACTATAATCACTTTATCATTACTTACTGCTAAGTCTGTGACAAAATCACTAAATTCTTTTAAAAATTCTAAATAGGGCCCTGGTGGTCTGTAGATGTTAATTAAAGAAAATGCATTCTTTTTTGTAACTGGATTAATTATACTGGTGTAAAGAAGCTCAAAAGAAGTAAAATTTTCATAGTGTTTCTGATTGCTAACTAAGGTACTTTGGAAAAATATGCAGACCCCACCTCCTCTACCGGACAATCTCGGATTGTGTATATAATTATAGCCTGCAGGGGTGGCTTCATTTAATGCTACATATTCATTTGGCCTAATCCAGGTTTCTGTCAGACACAGAACATCGAATTTCTGATCAGTTATCATTTCATTCACCAGAACTGCTTTTGAATTTAGAGATCTAATATTAAGTAAACCAATCTTTAGGCTTGAAATGTTAGTACTACAGTCTGGATATGATTGTTTAATATAAGTTAAGTTATTTAGATTTACTGTTTTAGTTTTTTGATGTTTTTGTTTGACTCGGGGGACAGACACAGTCTGAATACATTGGTATCTAGGTAACGTCTCTTTGCAGCTCGCAGACGGTCGGTTAAGCCTCTCTGTCTGCGGCCTGGTCCCGGCTCTGGATTGTCAGCAGCTTCTAATACTACTCTGCCGACTAACTAAAAGACTATGAGCTATGCTGCATGAAAGTAAGGCAGCACCCTCCCGCGTGGGGTGGACACCATCCCTACCTAAAAGACCAGGCTTGCCCTCAAAGTGTAGCCAGTTATCTATAAAGCCCACATGATTTTCTGCACACCACTTGGACATCCAGCGGTTCAGCGAAGAAAGCCTGCTGTAAGCTTCATCACCACGCCTCATTGGGATGGGGCCAGAGCAGATTACCTCCTCGGACAGCGTCTGGGCCTGTTTAATCACCTCTTTAATATTAGCCTTAGTTATTTCAGACTGCCGCAGACGAATATCATTGGCCCCTACATGAATTACTACCCTCGAATATCTCCTATTCCCTAACCTAAGGTTGCCACTAATGTCCGGTGCTCTGGCTCCCGGTAAACAAGTAACTGTTGCCGCTGGTGCCCCTAAAGGAGTAGCTAATTTCACGTGTCGGACGATGGAGTCTCCTATCACCAGAGTACCTTTAACAGGCTCCTCAGTTGGTGCTTCACTGAGCGGGGCAAACCTGTTTGACACGTGAACTGGGGGAGCGTGGTGTTTAGGTGGGCTGGCTGTGGCCTTTGCGGTAGCATTAGCCTTAGCCTTTCGACTATGCCGCCGAGACGTTACCCATTCGCCCCGCTGTGAGGGCTCTAAGGCCGGAGTCGAGGGGGTACTAACTCTCCCTGAGACACCCGGGGCTGCTAACAGTGAATCCTGCTGTCTATCCCTTATTAAACCCCGGACGTGCAGCTCTAACTTATTCACCTTATCCACCAAGGAGCTAACTATCTCACACTTAGTACAAATACCACTATTGTTACCAGTATCGGTGGATAAGGGATCTAAGCTATACATGCCACACTCTAAACAGGTGTAAACCTGAGCAGAAGCCATGGAGAAAAAAGCACTCACCTTGTTTCAGTTGAAATTAGAAACTTACACAAACAAACTGCAGCAGCAAACAGCTAATCCAGCAAACCTGAGGAAAAAGTCTATAAAAGTAGACTGAGAGTGGATTAATAGGTGTGTAGAGCAAAGAGGAAGCAGACTAAAAGTGGATTAGTAAGTGTGAAGAGAGTAAAAGAGAAGAAAACAGAGAAAAGTGTAGAAGCTGAAGATTAAAGCAAGCTTTCAGCAGCAGAGCAGCACAGCAGCAGACCAGAGTAGTAGAGAGCAGAGCAGGGAGCAGGGTGGTTCTAAAACTTTTACTATAGTGTCTGAGGTGGTCATGGTTGCTAAGTGGTTGTTAACTGTTTTGTCCCTTTTGGTTTATATAATATTGTTACTGTGTGGGTGCTATGATGATATTTGAGGTGGTTTAAATGGTATTGGTAAATTTTTACTGTGTGGGTGCTGCGGTATTTCAGGTGGATGCTGTGGTGTTACTAGACACATGCTGTAAATGTTATTTGTCCCCCTGTCTCTGTCTGCAGGTGGTGGCTCTCTGCACCTTCCCTGAACTGATGGACAGCCCCAGCTTCCCTGAGGATGCTAAGCGGAGAGCACGGCGTATCCTGCAGAGCTGCGGGGGACAGAGCCTGGGTGAGTGTGTTTGGCTGAGCGACAGCAGTGAGAGCGGATGTTGTGAGTCAGTGTTAAAAGCTTGACGGCCTAGTTGTTCAGTTTTTATTGCTGTGCTAAAGAACTTTGCTCTATAGAAAAACACAGGCATTCTTGGGCAGCTGGGCCGTGAGATTTTCACAATATGATGTCATGGTACTAATACCAATACTAACTATAATTAAAACAATAATAATCAATAAAATAGACACAGAAACCTGCACTGGATGGCTTCTATGTGATTTTTAAATTGGAAATTCAATTTTGGAAATGAGTGAATTTAATTGTTTTCTGAGCTGGATTACTCGCTGATAGTTGTTGGCAGGCCAAGAGTACCACAGTAATTGGATAAGGACATTTTTAAACCTGAAACACCGGACTAGAGTGCACACCAAGGTTCATATCTTACATTGTGTTAATTTCACACTGCGGTTTAGTGAGTGAACTAAAACTCTTTACTACATTCTGTTATCATCATCATCAGCTGCGTGGGTGGAGTCTCTCTATACATCATATTAATTGATTTGTTGATTGTTAGTTATGTTTGAGTTTGTCGAGTTGCTTTGCCGGGTGTTTTGCTTGATTCTAGCTCTGTCTGAATCCGACCCCCCTTCACTTTGGTCTGAAAATCTAAATAATCTAGAATAGTGTTTTAACACTGCAGATGAACTGGAACAAGATTTATTAGATCTGGACTGAAACCACCTCTTTTGGTTGGACCCAAACTGAAGAGTCTAAAAAGTCCGGACCAAACAAGCCAGGTGTGAAAGCCCCCCAATTCTTGCGGATTGTTTTGATAAGTGTATTATTTTCGTAGATTTTTCCTATCCATCTTTTTGAAGCCTAGGTTAGTGGCCTCAGGTGTTTGGAAGCACTTTTTTCTGTAATGCCAACAACCGGCATTTGAGGGCTTGAAGCTGCGATGCTAACTGTAAAGTTTTTTTTTTGTTTTTTTTTTCTGAGCTGTATTACTTGCTTATAGTTGTTGGCAGGCCCAGGGCTGGTTACATAGACTAAGACACAGTACCATTTGTCTTTTGTACCCCTACCTCTTGTTTTCGATTATAAACCTTCCCCTTAGAACAGAGCTACAAGAGCAAGGGGTGAAATTCTCAACCTATTAATTGTGACGGTCCTTGATGCACCCGATACAGGTATAGCGTTATATATTATAAGGTGAGCATCCTAGTGGCTGCTTGTTAAGAAGTTAACTTCATTGTATGCTTTCAGAAATGGGGCAGGTGGTGCAGCAATAAATTATTATTTTTCAATCGTTAATTTGTCTGTGATGGGTTGCTGAAAACAGCTTCTATTAGCTTTTTAATTTTTCATTTTTTCTTTCTTAAAGGGTCATGTAGCCATGACACTCCCCCCTAAACTACCCCTTGAACCTAACAAGAGTAAAAACAGAGAGAGTGTAGGGTTAAGTGTTAGGGCCAAGGAGTAAAATGGGATTTGGCCTTAATCTTGCTGTTTGCTATGATGTGTTTCTGTTGGTTATGCTGTATCTGCGTTATAAAGGCAGCTGGGGTAATAATCAAATGTCCACGATATGTTTTAAATATCTATTTTCAGACCATGGATTAGGGGTGTGCCATATTGTATTGTATGCAATAATATTGCCAACATTTTTTATATTGTGAACAATATTATACCCTGAAATATTGTGCCAAATAACTTACCCCTAATTATCACATCAGGGTACTACTTTTTTTTGTTGTTTTGAGCAAAAGAAAAAAATCACACTGTTCTCATTTCTACTATATCTAGTAGAGACAGATTATTATTTATGTCCAGTATGATTTATTTTACTTTAATCCTGTATATATGGAGGTATTTGAAGTGCATTATTATTAGTATCATGACATTCTGGATCACTGACTTCTGTTACAATTCTGTTATCTGATAAAATTCTTTTTTCATATTTTTTAATATCTCAGTTAGGGGTGTGCCATATCATATCATATGCAATAATGACGTTTAATTTTTTATTTTCTTGCAGTAGTACATTCTTTAAATATATATATTTTTTAATTTAGTGTTTTGTCATATCAACAAGAGTATCGTTATTGTGAAAGTACCATGAAATATCATGATATTTACTACTATGGAATACTAATACCAAGTCAGGTATCGCTGCAGACCTTACGCTCCACCCTATAAACAATAGCAAGGCATGTATTTCACTGTGTAACTGCAGTGCAGTCAGATTACAGGGTTATGTCTATATAATGACCCAGATCTTGCCGTGGTCAGGAGATGGAGGAACAATAGAAGTGCAGCTTTAGCTCAGCCTGAGCCAGAATCAGTTCTGCATCAGTCAGGTCTTTAGCTCCCCTCCGCCTGCTCACGTTTCCTCCTCTGCCCTCAGGCTCCTACAGTGCCAGTCAGGGGGTGGACTGCATCCGGAAGGACATTGCTGCTTACATCGAACAGAGAGACCAGGGAGTGCCTTCAGACTGGGAGAACATCTTCCTCACCACTGGTGCCAGCGATGGCATTGTGGTAGGTTACTGACATACTGTAACAACTGCACACACACACACACACACACACAGATTTAGATTCATACTGTATTAAAAAAATACGGCCACAATTATTACTCTAGCTTTGTAAAATATACTAGTGCATCTTTAATTGTAAAGTTACTTTATTTCAGTAATTCAGTGCAAAATGTGATACTGTATATAATCTATATATTATATAGATGTATTACACACAGAGTGATCTATTTTAAGAGTCTTTATTTATTTTATTGTTAATTATTATGGCTTACAGACAATAAAAACCCAGAAATCAGTGTTTCAGAAAATTAGAATATTATATAAGACCAACTGGTACTTTTGGCAGTGTGGGCAGTGTGCCAAGTCCTGCTGAAAAATGAAATCTGCATCTCCATAAAAGAAAAACACTGCACTGACTTTGGACTTGATATAACACAGTGGATCAACACCAGCAGATGTAAAAAGTGTGCACGTTGTAGATTCATACTGGATTAACACTTCAGACCACATTTATTACGGTTATACTGGTACTCTTGAACTCAAAACGCATATATGCTGATTCATATTGGATTCAAACTTATATTTCATGGATTACGGACACACTAATAACGAATCATACTGGTTAAAAAATATATTTTTAAACAGTTATTACTGTTTTATTTTTTTAAATCTAAAAAACAGTAGATTTACACTGGATTAAATATCCCATCACTGTTTCATTTCTTTTTTTTTTTTTTTTTTTTTTTTTTACTAAATTAAAGTATGTATATATAATAAAATGCATAATAATAGCTTGGCAATTCTTTTTTCTTTTCAGCACACACTTTTAATGTGTTGTCTGATGCTGTATGTCACAGTGTTGGATTAAAATATAGAATAAAGGACATTGCATGGCTAATAAACCTAATATAAATGATTAATTAATATTTTATCTGTTTTGTAGAATATCCTGCGGCTGCTGGTGTCTGGTGCAGGTCGCTCCCGCACCGGTGTGATGATCCCTATCCCCCAGTATCCGCTCTACTCGGCTGCCATCGCTGAGATGGGCGCAGTGCAGGTTAACTACTACCTGGACGAGGACAACTGCTGGGCTTTAGACGTGAACGAGCTCCACAGATCCTACCAGGCTGCCAAGGAGCACTGCCAGCCCCGGGTCCTCTGCATCATCAACCCCGGAAACCCCACAGGTAGGATCCTGATTAATGACTGATTAGTGTGATTTACTTCAGAGCTGATGCAGATAATCTGCAGTATTGATAATTAAGGTGGTTAAATTTAAAGATCTGTTGGAATATAACTCTATTGTATAAATATAAAAACTGCACTGTTAGATAATCAGAGCCATTATCATCAGATGTTTTCTACAATCGATTGGTATATGTCTGCACACATGCGCTCCTTTTGATACGAGTGTATTTCACTCTTTTTCAAATGGTACACATCAAAGCTATTAGTGCACCTTTGGTCCTTTGCTGAAGAAACTGCCATATGGGTGTGTTTAGATTTTTCATTTATGTTTTAATAATCAGTACAAAATGTATTTTCCGTAAATTTCAATGATATTTTGTGATTTAGAAAAATATTAATTATAGTCAGTGACGAACACTTCCATAAGAAAAAAATATTTTGTTTAATAATATTTTTTAAATAATAATTTTGCAAAAGCGATACTCTTGGCCATATGACAAAACATTAAATAAAACATTTTTTTTTTTCAAGTCATATTATTGCATACAATATGATATGGCACACCCCTAACTGAGATATAAAAAAATACAAGAATTTTATCGGATTTGTAACAGAAGTCAATGATCCAGAATGAGATGATGATAATAATGCACTCTAAATATCTCCATATATCCAGGATTAAAGTAAAATAAATGAGACTGGACAGATATAATCTGTCTCTAGTAGATATAAGATAGTAGAAATAAGAACAGTGTGAATTTTTTTCTTTTTCTAAAAAAAAAGCAAAAAAGTAGCACCCTGATGTGATAATTAGGGGTGGGTAATATGGCACGATATTCAAAAATGTTGGCGATATTATTGCGTGCATTATTACTGTCTTCTTTTATTTATTCTTATCTGTGGATTTTTGGCTTTAATATTCAAAAGGATATTTTTACTTTAGACGTTTGTACTTAGACTATCTGCTGCCTCAGTTCACCTGGCTCGAGTAGATTCTGGATCAGAACAGAACTTGTGGGCTGTAAGATCTTTTTGAGTCTCTGCAGACTGAAGTGAAAGCTGTGAAGTGTGGAAACCTTTTACAGGCTGTTCAGAGCCAAAAGTAACACGACTACAGAGTTATTTTAGGAATAGTGAAGCTGCACAGGCTGCTGGAGAATGTGGCTCAGGGTGAAGTTACTTCTAAGATCTCTTCAGTGTACTTTTAGACGAGTTATATACTGTGTTTAAGGTGCACTTAAAATCCTTTAATTTTCCCAAAAATCGACAGTACACCTTATAATCCAGTGCAATTTATAAGGGTGCGTTTTCAGTGAAGTTTCCCAGCGCTAAGGCTGGGTGCAGCAGCATTAGCATTAGCTGCTAACCGCAGCGCTAGCTCTTTCGACAATTCGACAACTCTTTTCGAGGTGAGTTTAATGGACTGTAGTTTGCATGTTTGCTGTGTTAAAAAAAGCTTCGTGGGACAAACCGCTAGCTGATAGCGCTCTGGCTTACACAGGGTTCCTCAGTGTAGCAGCGCTGCTGCTAACCATGCTGTCAAACAAATATTATTCAGTTATTCTGATTTAAAGATTTTATATTAATCTGACAACTAAACTTATAAGAATTATTCAGTATTATGAAGCTTCTTTGTAAATAATTTATATTTATATTAAAATCAGAGCATAAGTTGTCATTAATTCAGCTGTAGTGCAAAAAATTCTGAATAAACTTTATTGAAGAAATTTTTGAATAGGGTAAAGTGGTTCCAAACAGAAAATCAATATTGTAATGTCCCTTCATTTACAGCCTTAACTGTATTTAACACATGAAATTAGTCATTTTTCACTTGCATATTCTTACACTGATTAAACTGAGCATCTGAATGATGCTTTTGATTTTTCTCCTGTTTTTTTTTTATCTTCTGCTTTAACCTCTGTAGGTCAGGTTCAGAGTAAGAAGTGTATCGAGGATGTTCTGCACTTCGCCTACGAGGAGAACCTGTTTGTCATGGCTGACGAGGTAATTTCTCGTTCCCGTTTCTGACGTCCCCGTTCAGTGTCCAGGAAGTGAAGATGAGCTGTGTTGTCCGTGTCCAGGAGCTCTTCTGCTTCCTGGTGTTTAACACAGAGCTTTTAAGCCTGACACTCAGAGATAAACGATGTTTGTCTAAAGCCTGGAAAAGCTCTTGTCCGTGTTTAAGTCTCGGAGAGCCGGGAGCTTGCTGGTCTCCGGCTGATTGCGAATACTTAAACATTGAGTATTTCAGATTAGGAGTGTGCAATATGGCTCTAAAATCAATCACAATATCACGATATTTCATGGTATTTTCACAGTAACGATACTTTTGGCGATATGAGAACACTGAAGTGAAAAACATAAAAATATATTTTTGCATACGATATGAAATGAAACACCACTAACTGATATATTAAATAATGCAAGAATTTTATCAGGATTGTAACAGAAGTGAATGACCCAGAATGTCATGATACTGATAATAATGCACTCCATATATCTCCATATATCCAGGATTAAAGTAAAATATATGATACTGGACAGATATAATCTGTCTCTAGTAAATATATAATGGAAAATAAGAACAGTGTGAATTTTTCTTTTGCTAAAAACAGAAAAAAGTAGCACCCTGATGTGATAATTAGATAATTAGTGTGTGATATGGCACGATATTTCGGGTTATAATATATAAAAATATATATATTAGAGCTGGGCGAAATGTTCCCCCCAAAAAATCGAAGATTTCATTTAGCGACTTTTAGGAGATTTTTCGATTTTTTTTTTTTTAATCCGATTTCTGATTTAAATAGATTTTTTTCCCCCACTAAAATCTCCTAAAAGTCGCTAAATGACATCATCACCTAATTTGCATAATACATGTTTTTAAAGCTGTAAAGGATTAACATTGTGAGAGAGAAAAAAGTGAGTAAACAACACTCTAAATATGTTAGAAATGATACAAATTAACTCCAACAAATGAACAACTTCTGTTGCTTTTTAAATAACTTTATTTTTACGTAAATTACATAAATCGTTTTTTGCAGTGTTGTTAAATGTTATTATTAGAGCAGTTTTTTATTTTATTTTATTTATTTTTTAGCTTTCTTAAGTTTTCTTTATTTTCAAACCTATTATAGACAAATTGTTGAATAGCTTTTTACAAAGTGGGTTTAAGGTTTATTATGTTTGTTATGGCCTGTGTTTACAGGTGTATCAGGAGAATGTGTACGCTCCAGACTGTCAGTTCCACTCCTTTAAGAAGGTTCTGTATGAGATGGGGCCGGAGTATTTTAACAGTGTGGAGCTGGCCTCCTTCCACTCCACTTCTAAGGGTTATACTGGAGAGTAAGTATGTGTGTCTGAGTCAGCAGAGCTCTACATTTCACCTCCTCTCACCCTACAGCTCAGCTTACACACACACACACACACACACACACACACACACACACAAACCTCTTACCTTCTACAGGTCTGTTAGTGCACTTGAATTCCTCAGAGTAACCTTAGAATATTTCTGAAATTGTACCTTTTAAAAACTTTATTAACACTCATATTAATAATAATAATAATAATAATAATAACAATAACAATAATAATAAGTTTAAAGGATTAAGTATTTGATACTGTTATTTTCACAGCACTTACCAGTTTACTGAACCAGTACATGAAAATGAATTTTAAAAAAACTGCACGCTTAAGATGAATTGTACTTGTGATTACAAAATGCTGAACAATTTAAACTGCTGACTTTCTAATTAAAACCCAGTGAACAAATCCTAAATATAAACTTAAATGTGTGTATATATAAGAAATTAATTCTGCCCATATCGAATAATATTTCTATTTAATTTATGAATTAAACATATTGGAAGAAATTATGCACAGATGGTTTTTATTTTTTTTAATCCAATATAGTACCATATATATGTATACCTTTTACAACTTTATTATCTATTATCCTGAGGTGTCATATTATGAAGCACAAATACTTTAAATCTTTACTTTACTACTCTGCTTTACTGGAGAAATGAGTTTCTTTAGACAACTTTTTTACTTTTGCTCCTTACATTTGCACACAATTATCTGAACTTTCTACTCCTTAAAAAAACATACACTGCTGATCTAGGAAAGTGTATGTGGAGGTTTTAAAGGAAGCAGCTCTTCTGTGAAGGCCAGCCGGGTTCTGCTAAAATGTTTTCCTGAGATCAGGTTCACATGTGCAGCCGACAGAATGCCAGGAGAAATTCCTGTGAAAAAAATGCTGACGAACTGGAGAAACATGACCCTGGACGACCTCCTCCCAGTTCCTGATCAGAAAAACAAGATACACTGTCTCTGATTCAGAGTCAGCACTGTCTCAGAGTGTAGATTCAGCCTTCACTGTAGTAAAACACCTGATATTCTGCTGTTATTAAACTGTTAACTCTGTCCCAGCCATGTAGAAATTGCAGTCTGATAGAAAATGAGTTCACTCATTAATGTCTATATTCTGTGAATATTTTGCAATATCCCATAGCCTTCCCGAAACAACACAGTTTAATTTTTAGTTTTCTGGTAGAAAATATCTTCAGGAGTGAGTGAAAAAGCTGAAATAAGTAATACTGATTTATTTTAGTATCATTTCTAGGAAATTCTAGGAAAAAAAGTAATAAGACTGCATTGTTTTATTTAAGCTTTATTCATCATTGAGGGGAGATCACTTTTATGGTGCTTCACTGTAAAAAGTCAAATTTGAGGAAACTCAATGTCAAGGCAACTAAAATCTAAAACTAAAACTGACATTGGTTTGAATGGTGTATGATGGGAGGGACTATAGGACAATATAAAATATTCACAGAATATAAGACACTATTAGGAGTGAACACATTTATCAGACTGCAATTTCAGGTATTTCCTCTCTCAAAAACTTAAACTTTAAAAAGAAATTAGCAATTGTGTTTAAATAATTCATTGTTCCATATGTGTAAAAAATAGTCACACCTTACTTAAAAGTCTCAAATTAAAAAATCATAAAAATTGTGAAATGTCTGTTGTAAGCTGACTGTGGAGAGACACACAGTCCAAGCTGCTCGAGGTCTAGTGTGAAGTTTCCACCAATCAGTGATGGTTTGGAGAGACATGTCTGTCATCTGCTGGTGTTGATCCACTGTGTTTTATTATCAAGTCTAAAGTCAGTGCACTTTTGTTTTCCCACAAAATCTTACAGCACTTCATGCTTTCCTCTGCTAAAAAAAACTTTTATGGAGATGCAGATTTTATTTTCCAGCAGGACTTGGCCCACACTGCCAAAAGTACCAGTTAGTCTTATATAATATTCACATTTTCTGAGACACTGATGTTTGGGTTTTTATTGTCTGTAATCCATACTCATTAACAATACATCTAAATAATATGAGTTAAACAATTAAACAGAATTAATGAAATATATTCTGTGATTTTCAATGATATTCAAATTTTTTGAGGTGCACTAGTATATAGTAGAGATGATCCTGTAATTTATTTTATAGATGTGGCTTTAGAGGAGGCTTTATGGAGGTGGTGAATCTGGACCCAGAGGTCAAGGCCCAGCTGGTAAAGCTGCTGTCGGTCAGATTGTGCCCGCCGGTGGCCGGACAGGCTGCGATGGACGTGATCGTGAATCCCCCACAGCCAGACGAACCTTCTTTCACTCAGTTCCACAAGGTCAGTGTCTCCGAGTGATTTGATTCTCTAATTTGTTTCTTGTGTCTGTCTGTTTCTGTCTGGGTCTGTGTCTGTCTGTCTGGGTCTGTGTCTGTCTGGGTCTGTGTCTGTTTCTGTCGGTTTCTGTCTATTTCTGTCTCTGCCTGTCTGGGTCTGTCTGGGTCTGTGTCTGTCTGTCTGGGTCTGTGTCTGTTTCTGTCGGTTTCTGTCTGTTTCTGTCTCTGCCTGTCTGGGTCTGTCTGTGTCTGTCTTTTTTTAGACTGCAACACAAGTGTAACATTTTAATTTCTCCTGTAGGATCACTGAATTTGAAGGAAATTCTTCTTTTAAAACTTAAAATCTAATTTTAAAGGTTAGTAGTTTTCAAAGGAAAAATACTGAATCTGGATCAGCAGACTCATAAATAAATATTGGTATCGTAAATGGAAAAGATGGAATTGTGCTATTTTTGTTTGTACCTTTTTTGAACAAGTATCTTCTCCTCAGCTCTGTGTTCACTTACATAGAGCCTGTATTAAGTCCAGAATTGTCTGTTTTTATAAACTAACCGCACATTAGACAGTATTAATAATAGTCAGCGCTCCACAGCGCTGTCGTTGTGTTATTAAGGTACATTAATGTTAATCTCACTGATTTGTTATGAATTATATTAACCTTCTCTCGGCTCCACCACTAACGTGTCCTCGGTTGAGACGGTGCAGCATTAAAGAAGTGCTGTTGTGGGAGGCAAGAGTGAATACAAGCTGTCCAGCCTAAAATGCTCCATTATTATTGGCCCTTTTTCCTCGTAAGTTGTTGCTCTTTTCCCTCACCACTTCTAAATACCCTCTTCTCAACTAAAACCTCCACCGCCGCCTGCTCCTTCTTCCTGTGCTGAGCGCGTTGTCACAATAAAAGCGTGAATTACTGCACTTTTTTTTTTTTAAGTAAATGGTTACTCAAGGCACAAAAAACGACTCGACCAATTTTTTTTTCGAGTAACTCGAATTACTCGAGTAATCGTTTCACCCCTAATTGTGATACATTGAAAACTTGATAAAAAAGTCATAGAAAACAGTGGTTTTATGAAGCAGATTAATTTAAAGTATTGTCAGTCTCTGTAAGTTTTTGACTGTGTATCTGGGTGTCTGGGATGATTTGTAGGAGAAGGCCGCGGTTCTGGGGGCCCTGGCGGATAAAGCTAAGCTAACGGAGCAGATTCTCAGTGCTGTGCCTGGAATTAAGTGCAATCCTGTTCAGGGAGCCATGTACGCCTTTCCACAGATCTTCATCCCCCCCAGAGCAGTGGAGGAGGCCAAGGTACGCCCGGGTTTCTGGATGGGACTGATGGTCTGTTCACTGAGTGTGTGCTGTGTGAGGTACTGAGGTCAGTGTGTGTGTGTGTGTGTGTGTGTGTGTGTCCAGGCTCTGGGAATGCAGCCGGACATGCTGTACTGCCTCAGACTCCTGGAGGAGACCGGTATCTGCGTGGTCCCGGGCAGCGGCTTCGGACAGAGGGAAGGAACCTACCATTTTAGGTACGTTTAGCATTCTGCACTCCAGTGCACTCCGGCAGGAATGTGTTGATATATATGGGAATTGTGAGAGGAACAAGATATCTGGTATCAAATACAAACAGTGTTTCTAGAGCTAATAATAATAATAATAAGCAGATAAAACTATTGATCAGATCGAATGCAGCAGTAACAGTTTTTCAGAGCTGGTACACTGTGAAACCAGCCAGCCCCACAGCTAACATGCTTCAATAGTAGCAAGTCGGGGTGGGCGATATGGCCCTAAAATAATATCACGATATTTTATGGTATTATCACGATAATGATACTCTTGGCGATTTGACAAAAAAATAAAAAATACACTACTGCAACAAAACAAAACTTACATTTTATTATTGTATACAATATGATATTGCACACATCTAACTGAGATACTAAAAAAATATAAGAATTTTTGCAGATTTGTAAGAGAACTCCAAGTATCTCCATATATCCAGGATTAAAGTATAATTAATGTCACTGGACAGATATAATCTGTCTCTAGTAGATATTTAATAGGAAATGAGAACAGTGTGAATTTTTCTTCTGATAAAAACAGCAAAAAGGTAGAACCCTGATGTGATAATTAGGGGCGAGTGTTATGGCACGATATTTCAGGGTAATATATTGTTTACGTTATTAAAAAATGTTGGCGATATTATCGCGCACGATACAATATGGCACACCCCTAGTAGCAAGGCCAGGTGCTATTATTGGCTTCATAACACAGATTCAGAATCACATGCAGAAATATACACATCATAGCAAACAGCAAGGCTTACTCTATGTAACAGCACACCCTCATCCTGTCATCAACTATCATTGAGAAATCCAGCTTAGAAAAACATTTAGCATTGCTGCTTTAATGCACTCCTAGCCTGCCGAGGCCGGCTGTTAGCATTGCAGCTAAACCACTCCAACATTGTCAGTGCCAGTTGCTGTGTCGTTACCGTTAGCATCACGGCTTTAACCTCGCTGAGACCAGCTGTTAGCATCGCTGCTGCCCCACTATTCTAGGCTCCGTAACTTAGAATTAGAATAATTACACACATGATAAATCATAGCATCATAGCAGATATGCCCAATCCAATTTCTCTTACTTCTGTACTTCTACCACTTTGAGTCTTTGAGTGTAATTCTTAGAAGAGAGTTACAAGAAGAAAGGGTGATTAAATACTATTTTTGAAGTGGAACAGGGTTTTTTTTTAATGCTTGATATGCAGACAATTATCACAAAACATTGAAACTACATATTAAACTATAGTAATGGTATGGTAACACAAATTAAATCCTCAAATTAAATCCTATAACAGCCATGCAGTGAATGTGAAGGAAAAAAAAAAAAAGATACTGCAGTGATACCAAAAGCGTGCCAAAATTTGCACCCCCGCCATAAAAAGCACCCCCACCCTTTTAAGCACCCCGTCTTGGTAGTTAGTTAAAGCAGTTATCTCTCTTTCAACAGACAAAATTAAAAACACAGTAGTAATATGTTTAGGTTGTGAAATCACCTTTGGTTGGATTTAACTAAAAATAATAATAATAACAGAAGTACATAGATTTTTTTGTTTTGTTTTGTTTTTATGCGATTTAGGGGTGTGCCATATCGTATCAAACGCGATAATATCGCCAACATTTTTGAATATCGTGAACTATATTAAACCCTGAAATATCGTATCATATCACCCATCCCTAATTATCACTTCAGGGTACACATTTTTTTTGGCTGTTTTTAGCAAAAGAAAAATTCAAACTGTTCTCTTTTCCCATTATGTATCTACTATATAAAGTAGATTTTACTTTAATCCTGGATATATTGGGATATTTGGAGTGCATTTTTAGTATCATGACATTCTGGATCATTGACTTCTATTAGAACTCATAAAATGTCATTTTTATTTTGGTGCAGTAGTGTATTCTTGAAATATTTTTTTTGGAATTCAGTGTTTTGTCATATCGCCAAGAGTATCGTTATCGCAAAAATACCATGAAATATTGTGATATTATTTCAGAGCCATATCGCTCACCCCTAATGCGATTAACTGTAATTCTGCAAATGTTGTTCTAAGTCACTATAGGGTGGGCTTTGATTCATTTTAGCAAATGCGTCCCCCCTAAATTAGGTCAAACCCGCTCCTACACCTTTCCTTTGCATTCTGTTAATTCTTCAGGGTAATGGTGAAATACTATGATACAGTGATGCTGTGATATTTTCTCTACTTAATTGGCAAATTCTAAAACCCCTAGCTCAGATAAGCTGTTCAAGATGCATTTGAGATGTATTCATGCAGATAAAACAAAAACTCACTTGTGGAAATAGTTTCATTTCTCTTATAAACGTTATAAAACAATGCTCCATCCACAAACTGCAGCTGACAGGTTGCAATGACAGGTTATGTCACCTCCACACAGTTTATGCTTTAAATAAAAGGTTAGATTTGCATTCTTGTATGCAAATCTCAAGTGCAGCTTGTTCTGCTGGAGGCCAGTATAGATACCACTGTTGTGTGTCAGGAAGAAACCCTGGGTAGCAGCTGTGTACAGAGAGAAATGATTACAAAAGTATAAAAAACAAACTACAAACATTTCTCCCATAATTTACACGGCCAATTACTCAACCCACTCATTAGGACTCTTTTACTCTCACTAGTGATGCCGCTCAACACACCAGGAGGGTGAAGACTAGCACAATGCCTTATTGCTGAGTAGCATCACAGTGCACTCGGAGGAAAGCGCAGCGATTCAGTTCTGATACATCAGCTCACAGATGCAGCCTTGTGCTGATCCACATCACCCTAGGAGTGATGAGGGGAAAGAGCACCATCTACATCTACTGTACCCACCCAGTGAGAGCAAGACCAATTGTGCTCTCTCACTTAGGGCTCCGGTAGCCGATGGCAAGCTGCATGAACAGGATTCGAACCAGCGATCTCTCGATCATAGTGGCAGTGCTTTTCAACTGCTGGACCACTCAAAACCACCTCCTTCAGGATATAATATTAATGTTAGAATCAACATTACACTTTCAATGCCTCTGCTCTTATGGTTATATTGATGCTTGTTTTTTGTGTGTGTGTATTTTGTGTGTGTGTGTGTGTGTGTGTGTGTGTGTTATTTCAGAATGACCATCCTACCCTCTCCGGAGAAGCTGAAGGTGCTGCTGGAGAAAGTGCGAGATTTCCACATGAAGTTCCTGAAGGAGTTTTCCACGCTGGAGGAGCCGCAGTGCCGAGTGCAGGCCTGAAGCGGCTGAGGGCGAAGCTGGACTAGAGTTTACTTAACACACTAACCACTGCAGCTACAGTAGTGTTGAGTAGCTTTAAAAAGTTTACGTTTAACCTTATTTACTTATTTACTTACGTAACAGAAAGGTACCGTGAGAAACGAAAAGGTTTTAAGGGATTGTTTATTTTTATTATTTTTATTTTCTTTTGTTCGTTGATTTCTGAAACTGTTCTATTTGTGCCTTTTGTCTCGTTCTAAAGGGAAAGTTAAAGAGGGATGGGGCGGATTCTGTTACACTAAACACTAAAGCGTGAATGTTCAGAAGGTCGGGTTGGGTCGGGGGAGGAGGCGTCTGGCTTCTGGCGTTTAGTTTTTATAATTCATGTTTCTCAGTCATTCTCTGTCGTGTGCTACACAGGGTTCTTTGAGTGATGCTGTAGAAGAACCATTAATGTGAAAGGTAGTGTGACTAGGGATGCACCAATGTGGGAAAAAGTCCTTACATAGACTGGTCACAGCTTTAAACCCTCTTTTTTTTTTAATTAGGAGGTTAAATAAAACTGTAGATCTGTTAAAACTGCCAAATATTCCGGACTATAAGGTAAACTGAAAATCCTTTAATTTTCCCAACAAAAAGTGCACTATATAAATGAATGAGTTCTACCAGTAAGGTATTAAGGAGCAGTGAAGCCACTCTGCTGAAGTACAGTGTTATAAGTCTACATTTTCAGTGAAGTTTCTCCAGCACTAAGGCTGGGTGCAGCAGCATTAGCATTAGCCGCTAACTTCATTGCTAGCTCTTTTGCCATTCAGGGATGAGTATATAGGACTGTAGTCTGCATGTTTGCCGTGTAAAAGAGAGCTACATGGGATGAAATGCGAATTAATAGCACCCTGGGTTACAGGAACACTCAGGGTCACTCAGTCTAGCTCTATTGGTCAGCAATTACGTCCTGCTGGCGCTGGGGTTAGCGGCTAATGCTAATGCTGCTGCACCCAGCCCTAGTGCTGGAGAAACTTTACTGAAAACTCACCCTTAGACAAAATATTGGGAATCTAAGCTTTACTCACCCAAATAAACAGGTTTCTGGAGAGAAATCTGTGTAGATTGATATCAAACACTCGTTTGACTTTGAAAGAGAGTTTTTTTTTTTTTTTTAAATAATTACAGTTTTGTTTAGTTAGACGCTTCCCCATTAGAAGGGAAACATGGCAACACCCTTGCTCACTTTAATATAGGCATCCTTACTAGTGTCACTAAATGCTCCTGGTGCACTTTATGTATGAAAATAGACCAGAAAATAGACATTTCTTGACAGTGTGCCTTATAATCCAATAATAAGGTAAAAAAAAAATTTAATGTACTTAAAGAAGTGTGGCCAGTGTCGCTTGGTCCTTTTTTCAGATTAGAATAATAAGTACTTATATTATTACAGCAAGTATCAGTTTTAATTATTTTCCAAATTATTGTCCTAGGCATCAGCATGAAACCAATTATTCTTTAGGGAAAAAATAAATAAATAAATAAAAATATATATATTATTGGCCAATACTATTATAATTTTGATATCATTGTGCATCCCTACATGTTACAGTTCTGTGCCAATTTAAAATCACCTGACACACCTTATTCAATACCATTGTTTATAATGATTAACACACACACACACACACTGCCACAATGCCGCTCGGTGACGCACAAGAACTGGAAGCGCTGTTTTAGTTCCTCAGAGCAGAACAGTGCAGTATTTTTCATTATCACAACAACGCCATAAAAATCAGTGATATAAAGGCCTGTCATGATGATTACGTTATTGATTTATCACACATACATACATGTGCATACGTGAACTTAACGGGTAATATTGAGATTGCCAAAAAAATCTCCAGCGTGTCAACTCAGTTCAAATATCTATTTATATTCTTTATTTATGACTTTCTAATTTCAGTGTCTGTATAATCTCAATCACCAAAAATGTTTTTAAAATGTAAAAATACTGTTTATTATATTTGTATCAAAGGCATAAAATGGTAATATTGATTGAAGTTTTTTTAAAACCATAATTATCCTGACAGGCCTAATAATGAGTGATCTGTGACTCCAAAGAAACTCCCTTGTGGTGATGGATGAGTGCAATATTCTGTTTAACACTTTACAATAAGGCTCATTATTTAATAAACAGTACTTACTACCATATGTTACAACTAATTAATAGTTAACACTATTTAAGATCATTTCTCATTACTGCTAAATAATAATACATTTTAAAATTAAAATAATCTGCCACTATAATCGGGAGATCGCTGGTTCCAATCCTGGTTATGCAGCTTGCCTTTAGCAGCCGGAGCCCTGAGAGAGCACAATTGGCCTTGCTCTCTCTCTGGGTGGGTACAGTAGATGGAGCTCTTTCCCCTCATCACTGCTAGGGTGATGTCGATCAGCACAAGGCTGCGTCTGTGAGCTGCTGTATCAAAACCGAGTCGCTGCGCTTTTCTTCGAGCGTTAGCGCTGTGATGCTATTCGGCAATGCTACAGCATCAGCAGCAGTTCAAAAAGAGGCGGAGTCTGACTTCACATGTATCGGAGGAGGCATGTGCTAGTCTTCATCCTCCTTGCGTTGGGGTATCACTAGTGATGTGGGAAATACAGCTGAGTAGCAGATGATTGGGTGGGAAAATATGCCAGATAAAGATAAAGATAAAGAAAAATGTTAAAATAATAATTAATTAATTAGAAATGTGCAAACTAGTGGCGGTTCATAATTAGTTGATACATTATTTTACCATTTAACAATGTTTATTACTGTTAAATGGGCTAATAATTGTTTGATCCTTATTGTAAAGTGTTGATTAATGAACTAAACATTTATTATAAATTATAAATCATCAAAAGTCGCAAATTCTATGCAATCCTTTCAGAATTAATTATCTATAATATTAACATGCCAATCTCTCTCATGGCACTATGTACTGTTCATACTTTAATTGTGAAATTAATTGTGTTTTTTTTTTCCAATGGCATCACTCCTAGAACCCTAAGCAGTACAGACTGTAAACAGAGAGCATATTCATGAAATTGTCTCTAAATATGAGCTTAAATGGGTCATATCATATCATATATATATATATACTGCTTTTTATTCTTTTCTTTTCTTTTTTTTTTCTATCTGCTCCAGAGTTTAGACTTTCCCTGTGGTTTAGAAGATCTGTTACTAATATTTTGCACTTCCCAGAGAATGTGCTGATGCAGCATTATTTTGGGGCTATTTAACTGTAAAATTAGAGGCTTTTTGCTGCGATGAGAAGTGTTTTATTTAGAGATCTGTTTTAAATATGGGGTGCTGAGTAGTGTTAGTAAGCTGGTGCAGTGTTTCTGAAACCCTCTTCCTGCAGAACCTCTGTTCTGCATGTTGTAGTTCTTCTGTTCCCTGATTTAACTCATTAACAATCTCCTGCTGAACGGGCTTTTAAATAGTGTTAGTGCAGGAGGTGTGTTACATTTTTAATATTTTACATAAGGCTGCAACGATTAGTCGATATAATCGACAATGTCGATAATTTAAATTTGTCGACTACATATTTCATTGTCGACTAATCGTTAAATCGTTAATAAGAGTCCTGCATTGCGCATAGTGCTGGGGACAGAGGTGCAATGTGAGATGGATAAATGGCTCAGCTTGTGTCTCCAAAAGTGCCCAAACACAACAGATTATATATTTACTAATTAAATATCAGTACTTTCCACGTTTAAACAGCATCCAGACGTTTAAATGCCTTTTAAATCTCATGTTCAGCTGTTTTTATTGTTTTTAGAGATGGAGAACATGGCAGAAATAATCGTTGACTAATAATCGACTAATCAAAAAAAAATAATCGTCAGATTAGTCGACTACCAAAATAATCATTAGTTGCAGCCCTAGTTCTACACCGTGTACAGTTTTCTCTGCTGCCTGAACTCCTGATAAAACTTTAGATAAGAGTTTCTGAGGGGAGCTGGGTGAATTGGTGAACAGTGAAAACACTACAGCATGCAGGACAGTAGTGGGTCTCCTGGATGAGAACTGAAGATCACTGCTGTAAAGACATAACTTGATTAACTTTACTAACAGAAAGAGAGAAAAATCGTAGATTAGAAATAAAAAATAAAAAAAGAAATGGTACCTTTTTAAATAGAGCTGGGCGAAATGGAAAAGTCATTTATTACAATACGCAATTTTATTAAGGATGTTAGGGATGCACCGAATATTTGGCAACCGAAATGATTCAGCTAAAAGTGGCAATAAAGTACTTTAGGGTGTTCAGCCTAATACGTAAAAACACAGAATCATTTATATTATTATCAAACAATGGTGTTTTGTTTAAAAAAAAAACAACAAAAATGCACTCAGGCAGATTACAGCATCAGTCCGCAAGTTTTTGAGTTTTGGTTTTGGGGATTTGGAGACCTCTCTGGTGAGAGAGTGTAATTGCACCACAGCAAGTATGCTGACAAGTGTTTGTTTGTTTGTTTTTGTTTGTTTTTGTTTTTAAAAAACGATTTCTGTTTCTGTGTTCTCAAACATGTCGTAGCCTAGCTGTGATTGGTCCGCTGAGCCTTGTGTTCCCGCCTACACATGCGGACCTTCACGGCAAAACTGCAGAGCAATGCAGAAACACTAAAGCGCACAATTATAAACACGCACAACGGCGCGAAACCTTAAATAATTTAGTTTTTAGTATATATTGTTTTGTTCGTTTTGTTTATTTGTTCATTAAAAAACTGTCTAAAACTGCATACAACCTACCAGACCGCCTTGTTTGAATAAATAAATATATTTAGATTAATTATATTATTATATTATATTTTTATTAAAATATGTTGGGCCCTTCCAACTCGAAAATATTACTGCGTTTAATTGAAAAACATTTTAAATTAAATTGTAAAAATCTTACAGACTGATGCTTTAATTTGTGCATTGATTAAAAAGAAGTGGCAAAATTAATGAAAACCTGTGTTTTTTTTCGGTGTATCCTAAATATTTATCACAATATTCTATAATCATACACAAAGCTGACAAAATAAAATTCACCCATACAGAGAGATTCTTGAAAAAAAATGCTTTTTAAACACTGTTACACTCCTATACTGTCCCATAATCCTATAATGTATCCTTGAACAGCATTCTGTAAGCAATTATATCTGTTCAATATATTCAAAAAACGATATATTGTGCGTCATGATACAGTTTATCACGATACAATAAAATGTCATCATATTGCCCAGCTCTACCTTGAGAAGAGATTTACTAAATACTCTTTTATTTATGTACATTAATCCAAAATATTATTCAAAGTTACTCTAGACCATTTTTATTGGTCTGTTATCATTTTTTTTCACACAGTGTGGAAAAGAAAACAGCTGCTACTGAGATGATCTAAAAGAACAGAGATGTGCGAGTTTGATGGCAGCTGATCTGCAGTCAGTGCGACAGTAAAGGACTGTGTTTTAAAGCAGTAGCTTGACCTAGCATGCTAATGGCTAACAATAGAGCTGCTTATAATGCTTATTAATGGATGGTTGCTTGCATTTGTTGTTGGCTACTTTGGCACGACCTTTAACTGACTGACTGACTGACTGATTGATTGATTGATTGATTGATTGATTATTCATTTAATTGTACATACAATAATAATATTAATAAAAATAATAATAATAGGAGCACTAATGCTCCACATTTCTTCATCTCTATTAAATATTAAAGAGATAATAAACGGTAGCACTGGAGTTAGACCGAGTGGTCAGAATATGATCAGTCAGAAAAGACACTTTTTTTCTTTTTATTTTTTTTTTTTTACATGAAAAGAGAACTTTTTCTGAATTTCATATTTTATAGGCCTACCTGTCAATCATCAGAGTGATAATAAATTATGAATGGAGGGTTATGAAGTCACGTGCTCCCCCTGTCGCTGTATATGTGACAATGTTTTGCATATTTTCATTAAAGCGAGTTCTGTTACTTTTCTCATGTCATCTGTTTACAATTATGCATTTTTGTTTTTTAAAGAAAAATAAACTGAATGAATTTGCAAAAAATAAAGTTATTTAATAATTTCTTCATGATTTTTTTGTGTGTGTGTGTGTGTGTGTGTGTGGGAGAGAATAAACAGGCTACCATTTATTCTCAGCTCTGCATCATTTATTACTATTGGAGAGGGAGAGAATACCACCACAGAGCAGATTATTAGGGTTCAAGCACCGAAGGTGCGTAGAACCCTATTGTTTTTGCTAAGATTTTTCTTATTATTATTATTATTATTATTATTAGGGTTCAAGCACCGAAGGTGCGTAGAACCCTATTGTTTTTGCTAAGATTTTTCTTCTTATTATTATTAGGGGTTCGAGCACGTAGTGCTAGAAACCCTATTGTAATTGTTCTGATTATTATTATTATTATTATTATTATTATTATTATTAGGGGTTCGAGCACGTAGTGCTAGAAACCCTATTGTAATTGTTCTGATTATTATTATTATTATTATTATTATTATTATTATTCTTATTCTTTTTCTGCCATAGAAGTGATCGGGCAGAAGAAACCGTAAGGCCTACAGGGCTGAGACTTGGTCATATGGTAGTACTTCTCACCGCTACTCAGATTCAAAAGATGAGCCCGATCGGCCTCAAGGGGGCGCTATGGCGAAGGTCAACGCGTTAGGCCTCGTAACTGCCACGCCCTGATAGCTAGAGCAAAATTTCTTGCATTATATGATTCCTTGGTTAATGGCAAATCAAAAAGGTCAATAGAACCACTAAGCTCCGCCCACTTAGATTTTTTGCTATTTAGCATAATATGCAAAACCTACTTTTGAGAACTTGTCCTAGGGTCATTGACCAATCCTGTCATATTTGGTGTCAAACAACTCAGCAGAGTCCCAACCTCAATAATTATCAAAAAAATTGAGAATTTTTTAAACAATATGGCCGCCATATGCAAATTAATCTTACCGTGGCACACCCAAATTTACTCTAACAGCTGTAACTTTTGAATGCTTAAACCTACACTAATGCCACTTTACAACTTTGATGCCAACATGATTCTGAGGTAGCCCGTCAATCTGTGTAGACATACGCCCCCAGGGGGCGGAGCCAAAGCTAAAAATCTGTTTCTCAGGAACTGTACAAGCTATGAAGCTCTCCTTTGGCATGTATCATCTATGGCCTATGTCCTAATGTTTTACAGAAGGAAAATTTGATATGCAAATTTTTGCGATCGTTATTAGCCAATCAGTTTCCAGCAAGCTTTTGACATGCTAAACAATGACCAATCAGGACGATACTTATACCCTACATGTATCTCAGGGCCTTCTATCATCCATTAAAATATGGCTTTGATTGGCCTCAAGGGGGCGCTATAGCAGAAAATCAGTTATATCTAAAGGTACAAGTGCCTAGGCTTGTTAATCTTTTTTAGTTGTATACTTTGCTGTAGCCTTTACAACTTTGTAATTACATGTATTTACCAAAAATGGAAAGATTTTCATCAGTGGCCAAAAGAGTAAAAATTGCTCTTTTCGAACTTGTCTTTAAGTCCTTAATCAATCAAAATAACTTTGGTCTTGATGCAATCTTGAGACCCTGTAGGTAAATAATTATCAAAAAAATCTTGACATTTTAACTATTTGAGGCCCATAAACCTTGATCAAACATGTTCGTGAAAGCCTTTTCAGAGTTATTTGGCCAAAACTCTGTCAAAGTTTAAAACATGCTAAAACTGTTGAAGCTACTAATTAACAATGACATTTGAAGCACATTTGCCAAGTATGAGCCAAATAAGTCTTCAGTAGGCTCTACAGTGAAAAAATAACTATTTTCAATTTATTCTATTTATCGCTATTTTCCAACCTAAATGGACAGAAGACAGGAACCTTTCACCCTATCAACACACAAATTTATACACATATATAGACTGATAATCTGATCTTGATTGCAAATTTTCAGCCAAATCGGACATGTTTTCCCTCTACAACGGCTGGAAAACTACAGCGATTTTGTAGGCCTCAAGCCTGTATTATCGCTTTTTTCAAATCTAAATGGACAGAAGTCAGGAACCTTTGACCCTATCGACACAGAAATTGACATACATATATAGACTGATATTGTGATCTTGATTGCAAATTTTGAGCCAAATCAGATATTTTTTGCCTCTAATATGGCCAAAGAGCAACAGCCGTTTTGTAGGCCAAAAGCCTGTATTATCGCTTTTTTCAAGCCTAAATGGACAGAAGTCAGGAACCTTTGACCCTATCAACACACAAATTTACACACATATATATACAGACCACTTGATCATGAGTACTAATTTGGAGCCCAATCGGACTTTTCTTCTCTTTTTAATAAATGGAAACACACTGATAGGGAATGTTCTGTCTTACTTATAGAGTGATAGATTTCCAGCAGGTTATATGTGGTCTCTTGCTGCGCTCTGGTGGTCATTTGGTGAAACAGCTACATTTGAATTATTCTAAATTAAAGCTCTGCTGAACTTATTTAATCATTTTTGTCTTGCTTAATTGAACATATTTATCCTTCTTGGTCATGCTAGTCAGCCACCTGGGTCATTCTTATTTATGCTCCACCCACTTAATTTTTTTTTAATTTGCATAATATGCAAAACCTACTTTTGAGATCTTGTCTTTGCCTCCTTGACCAATCATGACATGTTTGGTGTCAAACAGTTCAGCAGAGCTTACTCCTCAATAATTATAAAAAAAAAATCTTTACATTTATAAACAATATGGCCGCCATATGCAAATTAGTTTTACCATGGTGCAGTAAAATGTCTTTAACACTTATAACTTTTGAATGCTTAACCTGACACTAATACCACTTCAGTCCTTTGATCATTACATGATTCTCAGATACCCTGTGAGTTTAAGTAGACATACACCCCCCCAGGGGGTGGGGCCAATGCTCGATAGCTGTTTCTCTACAACCATACAAGCTATCAAGGTCATCCTTGCCAATTATCATCTATGGCCCATGCACTAATGGTACACCAAATGAAAATTTGATATGGACACTTTTGTGGTCACCATTAGCCAATCACATTCCAGCAAGATTTTGACAGGCTGAATGTCAATCAGGTCAAAACTTATGTACTATTATTGATATTATTGGTTATTAATATGTGCCCTTGTCATGCCTCACTGCTAGGCTCTCCGAATGCCCACTAGAGTGCAGCAAGAGACCACATAAAACCTGCTGAACACTACGGCTCAATTTGTCAATGCATTTCAACTAGTTTACTCACACCACTCATCTAGCATTGTCATTATGGTCTTTATGGTCACGCTGGTCACCTAGCTTGGTTATGCTGCCCATCCAGCTAGGTCATTCTGGTCATTCACATTGGTCATTATGGTCCTGCTGGTCATTCAGCTTTGTCATCATAGCAATGCTGGTCATCCAGCTTGGTCATACTGGCCAAACACCTTTGCCATGCTGGTCATCCAGTTTGGTGATGCCAGTCAACCAGCAACATGTTTTAAGCCTAACTGGCCTCCAGGGGCCTCTTTGTCTGTAACGCTCGAACCCCGTAAATCGCCGCTTGCGGCTATATTTATTATAGTTCTTATTCTTTTTCTGCCATAGAAGTGATTGGGCAGAAGAAACCGTAAGGCCTACAGGGCTGAGACTTGGTCATATGGTAGTACTTCTCACCGCTACTCAGATTCAAAAGATGAGCCCGATCGGCCTCAAGGGGGCGCTATGGCGAAGGTCAACGCGTTTGGCCTCGTAACTCCTACGCCCTGATAGCTAGATCAAAAATTCTTGCATTATATGATTCCTTGGTTAATGGCAAATCAAAAAGGTCAATAGAACCACTAAGCTCCGCCCACTTAGATTTTTTGCTATTTAGCATAATATGCAAAACCTACTTTTGAGAACTTGTCCTAGGGTCATTGACCAATCCTGTCATATTTGGTGTCAAACAACTCAGCAGAGTCCCAACCTCAATAATTGTCGAAAAAAATGTGAAATTTGTAAACAATATGGCTGCCATATGCAAATTAATCTTACCGTGGCACACCCAAATTTACTCTAACAGCTGTAACTTTTGAATGCTTAAACCTACACTGATGCCACTTTAGACCTATGATGCCAACATGATTCTGAGGTAGCCCGTCAATCTGTGTAGACATACGCCCCCAGGGGGCGGAGCCAAAGCTAAAAATCTGTTTCTCAGGAAGCGTACAAGCTATGAAGCTCTCCTTTGGCATGTATCATCTATGGCCTATGTCCTAATGTTTTACAGAAGGAAAATTTGATATGCAAATTTTTGCGATCGTTATTAGCCAATCAGATTCCAGCAAGCTTTTGACAGGCTAAACAATGACCAATCAGGACGATACTTATACCCTACATGTATCTCAGGGCCTTCTATCATCCATTAAAATATGGCGTTGATTGGCCTCAAGGGGGCGCTATAGCAGAAAATCAGTTATATCTAAAGGTACAAGTGGCCTAGGCTTGTTATTCTTTTTTAGTTGTATACTTTGCTGTAGCCTTTACAACTTTGTAATTACATATGTTTACCAAAAATGGAAAGATTTTCATCAGTGGCCAAAAGAGTAAAAATTGCTCTTTTCGAACTTGTCTTTAAGTCCTTAATCAATCAAAACAAATTTGGTCTTGATGCAATCTTGAGACCCTGTAGGTAAATAATTATCAAAAAAATCTTGACATTTTAACTATTTGAGGCCCATAAACCTTGATCAAACATGTACGTGAAAGCCTTGTCAGAGTTATTTGGCCAAAACTCTGTCAAAGTTAAAAACATGCCAAAACTGTTGAAGCTACTAATTAACAATGACATTTGAAGTACATGTGCCAAGTATGAGCCAAATAAGTCTTCAGTAGGCTCTACAGTGAAAAAATAACTATTTTCAATTTATTCTATTTATCGCTATTTTCCAACCTAAATGGACAGAAGACAGGAACCTTTCACCCTATCAACACACAAATTTATACACATATATAGACTGATACTCTGATCTTGATTGCAAATTTTCAGCCAAATCGGACATGTTTTGCCTCTACAACGGCTGGAAAACTACAGCGATTTTGTAGGCCTCAAGCCTGTATTATCGCTTTTTTCAAATCTAAATGGACAGAAGTCAGGAACCTTTGACCCTATTGACACAGAAATTTACATACATATATAGACTGCTATTGTGATCCTGATTGCTGTATATGTGACAATGTTTTGCATATTTTCATTAAAGCGAGTTCTGTTACTTTTCTCATGTCATCTGTTTACAATTATGCATTTTTGTTTTTTAAAGAAAAATAAACTGAATGAATTTGCAAAAAATAAAGTTATTTAATAATTTCTTCATGATTTTTTTGTGTGTGTGTGTGTGTGTGTGTGTGGGAGAGAATAAACAGGCTACCATTTATTCTCAGCTCTGCATCATTTATTACTATTGGAGAGGGAGAGAATACCACCACAGAGCAGATTATTAGGGTTCAAGCACCGAAGGTGCGTAGAACCCTATTGTTTTTGCTAAGATTTTTCTTATTATTATTATTATTATTATTATTAGGGTTCAAGCACCGAAGGTGCGTAGAACCCTATTGTTTTTGCTAAGATTTTTCTTCTTATTATTATTAGGGGTTCGAGCACGTAGTGCTAGAAACCCTATTGTAATTGTTCTGATTATTATTATTATTATTATTATTATTATTATTATTATTATAGTTCTTATTCTTTTTCTGCCATAGAAGTGATTGGGCAGAAGAAACCGTAAGGCCTACAGGGCTGAGACTTGGTCATATGGTAGTACTTCTCACCGCTACTCAGATTCAAAAGATGAGCCCGATCGGCCTCAAGGGGGCGCTATGGCGAAGGTCAACGCGTTTGGCCTCGTAACTCCTACGCCCTGATAGCTAGATCAAAAATTCTTGCATTATATGATTCCTTGGTTAATGGCAAATCAAAAAGGTCAATAGAACCACTAAGCTCCGCCCACTTAGATTTTTTGCTATTTAGCATAATATGCAAAACCTACTTTTGAGAACTTGTCCTAGGGTCATTGACCAATCCTGTCATATTTGGTGTCAAACAACTCAGCAGAGTCCCAACCTCAATAATTGTCGAAAAAAATGTGAAATTTGTAAACAATATGGCTGCCATATGCAAATTAATCTTACCGTGGCACACCCAAATTTACTCTAACAGCTGTAACTTTTGAATGCTTAAACCTACACTGATGCCACTTTAGACCTATGATGCCAACATGATTCTGAGGTAGCCCGTCAATCTGTGTAGACATACGCCCCCAGGGGGCGGAGCCAAAGCTAAAAATCTGTTTCTCAGGAAGCGTACAAGCTATGAAGCTCTCCTTTGGCATGTATCATCTATGGCCTATGTCCTAATGTTTTACAGAAGGAAAATTTGATATGCAAATTTTTGCGATCGTTATTAGCCAATCAGATTCCAGCAAGCTTTTGACAGGCTAAACAATGACCAATCAGGACGATACTTATACCCTACATGTATCTCAGGGCCTTCTATCATCCATTAAAATATGGCGTTGATTGGCCTCAAGGGGGCGCTATAGCAGAAAATCAGTTATATCTAAAGGTACAAGTGGCCTAGGCTTGTTATTCTTTTTTAGTTGTATACTTTGCTGTAGCCTTTACAACTTTGTAATTACATATGTTTACCAAAAATGGAAAGATTTTCATCAGTGGCCAAAAGAGTAAAAATTGCTCTTTTCGAACTTGTCTTTAAGTCCTTAATCAATCAAAACAAATTTGGTCTTGATGCAATCTTGAGACCCTGTAGGTAAATAATTATCAAAAAAATCTTGACATTTTAACTATTTGAGGCCCATAAACCTTGATCAAACATGTACGTGAAAGCCTTGTCAGAGTTATTTGGCCAAAACTCTGTCAAAGTTAAAAACATGCCAAAACTGTTGAAGCTACTAATTAACAATGACATTTGAAGTACATGTGCCAAGTATGAGCCAAATAAGTCTTCAGTAGGCTCTACAGTGAAAAAATAACTATTTTCAATTTATTCTATTTATCGCTATTTTCCAACCTAAATGGACAGAAGACAGGAACCTTTCACCCTATCAACACACAAATTTATACACATATATAGACTGATACTCTGATCTTGATTGCAAATTTTCAGCCAAATCGGACATGTTTTGCCTCTACAACGGCTGGAAAACTACAGCGATTTTGTAGGCCTCAAGCCTGTATTATCGCTTTTTTCAAATCTAAATGGACAGAAGTCAGGAACCTTTGACCCTATTGACACAGAAATTTACATACATATATAGACTGCTATTGTGATCCTGATTGCAAATTTTGAGCCAAATCAGATATTTTTTGCCTCTAATATGGCCAAAGAGCAACAGCCATTTTGTAGGCCATAAGCCTGTATCATCACTTTTTTCAAACCTAAATGGTCAGAAGTCAGGAACCTTTGACCCTATCAACACACAAATTTACATACATGTATATACAGACCACTTGATCATGAGTACCAATTTGGAGCCCAATCGGACTTTTCTTCTCTTTTTAATAAATAGAAACACACTGATGGGGAATGTTCTGTCTTTCTGATAGAGTGATAGAGTTCCAGCAGGTTATATGTGGTCTCTTGCTGCGCTCTGGTGGTCATTTGGTGAAACAGCTACAGGTGAATTATTCTTAATTAAAGCTCTGCTGAACTTATTCAATCTTGCATGTCTTGCTAAATTGAACATATTTATCCTCCTTGTTCATGCTGGTCAGCCGTCTGGGTCATTCTTGTTTATGCTCCACCCACTTAATTTTTATTAAATTTGCATAATATGCAAAACCTACTTTTGAGATCTTGTCCTTGGATCCTTGACCAATCATGACATATTTGGTGTCAAACAGTTCAGCAGAGCTTACTCCTCAATAATTATTAAAAAATCTTTACATTTATAAACAATATGGCCGCCATATGCAAATGAGTTCTACCATGGTGCAGTAAAATGTCTTTAAGACTTATAACTTTTGAATGCTTAACCTGACACTAATACCACTTCAGTCCTTTGATCATTACATGATTCTCAGATACCCTGTCAGTTTAAGTAGACATACACCCCCAGGGGGCGGGGCCAATGCTCAATAGCTGTTTCTCTAGAAGCATACAAGCTATCAAGGTCATCCTAGCCAATTATCATCTATGGCCCATGCACTAATGGTACACCAAATGAAAATTTGATATGGACACTTTTGTGGTCACTATTAGCCAATCACATTCCAGCAAGCTTTTAACAGGCGCAATGTTAATCAGGTCAAAACTTATCTACTATATACGGGTTATTTATATGCCCTTTTTATGCCTTGTGTTTTTTCAATTTAAGAACTGAATTTGTTTCACCAAATGCCCACTAGAGTGCAGTAAGACACCACATAAAACCTGATGAACACTACAGCTCAATTTATCAATGCTTTTCAACTAGTTTACTCACACCACTCATCTAGCATTGCCATTATGGTCTTTATGGTCACGCTGGTCACCCAGCTTGGTCATGCTGGCCATCCAGCTTGGTCATGCTAGCCATTCACATTGGTCATTATGGTCCTGCTGGTCATTCAGCTTTGTCCTCATAGTAATGGTGGTCTTCCAGCTTGGTCATACTGGCCAACCACCTTTGCCATGCTGGTCATCCAGTTTGGTCATTATGGTCTTCCAGCTTGGTCAATATGGTCAAAAAGTTTGTCATCCAGATTAGTCATGCTGGTAATCTAGCTTGGTCTTCACGGTCATGCTGGTCATCCTCATCCAGTTTGGCGATGCCGGTCAACCGGCAACATGTTTTAAGCCTAACTGGCCTCCAGGGGTCTCTTTGCCTGTAACGCTCGAACCCCGTAAATCGCCGCTTGCGGCTATATTTATTATTATTATTATTATTATTATTCTTTTTCTCCTGTAAAAACAGTTGTGCAGCCTAAACCGTAAGTCATAGAGAAATGAAACTTGGTAGGTAGATGTAGGATCAGTGCATCTCGGTGGGCAACAAAAATGGCACCGATTGGTCAAGTGGTGGCGCTATAAACAAGGAAATTTATTTTTCACAATTTTCTCAATAACTCAAAAACCATAAGACCTACATTCAAAATTCTTTTTTGATGGATTCCTTGGGTCAATACCAACAACTTTCCAATTTGGACCATGCACTTCCGTCTATATAGATTTTGTGCTAATTTGCATAATATGCAAAACCTACTTTTGCAAACTAGTCCTAGGAATTTTGACCAATCCTGGCATGTTTGGTATCAAAACACTCGTGAGAGCATGCGCTTCAATATTCATTAAGAAAAAGTTGAAATATGTAAACAATATGGCCGCCATATGCAAATTAGTCCTTCCGGATATATGCCCCATTCACTTCAAGAGGTAAATTTGGAGCACTGTTTCTCAGCAACCGTGCAACCTAGCAAGTTGAAACTTTGCATGCAGAATCTATCATACAGCCTCTAAAGGATGTTCAAAGGGCAACTTAATCAATCAACATGGCTGAACACCATCAGCCAATCAGCATTCAGCAGACATTTTGGCAGGCTGAATGTTGCCCAATCTGGATGATATTTGGCAGTTATGTTCAGGTGGAGACACTGTAGTGACCTGCAAAGTGCTGAAACAATCCGCCCACTGGGGGGCGCTGTTCCAAAAAAACGAGTATATGTCAATCATGCTGTACTATTTTGACATCTAATTGTTTTTGCCATATTTAGTACAGTGGCTCTGACAAATTTCTCAATACAACTATGTTTAAAAAGTGCTTTGTTCATTCATAATTGCTAATTGTTTGAAAATAGCTATATTGAAACTACTCTCTGGATATTTGGCCTATCACCTCCATTTCAGTCTTGCTGCACACTGTAGAGTCTCTAGGTATATGTTCATTAAAAACATTTGTGAAAATTTCACATACAATACTCTCCAGGCATCAAGCAATCTGTGCGTCCTTGGAATTTCTAACCTAAATTGCTGTAACTCTGCAGTATTTGCTGTAATCTCACAATGTTGAAGACCTCTGTACAATATCACTCTGATGAAGCGCCATTTAATACAGAACTAGATTAAGAATAACTTGACATTACATGTCATATCAGAACATTCACTCCTTTGTGCCTCTTCTCAACATTAATAACAGGTGAAAGACTTTTGATCATTTTAAATGTGACAGAATGTCTCCAATTGTGTTAGACCTTCTTACACATCACCATCCTATGCTCTAGTAGGCACCATTGTGCTAGTTGGTGCTTGATGAAGCGCCATTTAATTCAGAACTAGATTTATAATAACTTCGTAATTACATGTCATATCAGAACATTCACTCCTTTGTGTTAATTTAAACTTGTTTGGTCAAACATTTCAGCTTGTTCTGCAAAGGTTCAAAGGTCAATCTGAATACCACTTTGTGAACATTCTGGTTGAAGCCACCTGATCAATACCAATAACATGTAGACACCTTTTGACTAGTTCTAACTCACTTAATGAATATCCTACAAAGTTCACTAGATTTACATGTGAATTTAAGCACTGATCAGGTTGAAAGGCCTCTGCTCAACATTAATAACAGGTGAAAAACTTGATAATTTCTAAATGTGACAGGGCATCTCCAATCATATTAGACCTTCTTACACATCACCATTCAATGCTCCAGTAGGCACCATTGTGCAAGTTGGTGCTTGAACCCGATGATTGCCGCTTGCGGCTATATTTATTATTATTATTATTATTATTATTATTATTATTATTATTATTATTATTATTATTATTATGTATAATATGCATACAGTATGCATTGAGCTGTGGTCAACTGAATATATTCAATTAAATATTACTTTTAAGGGAGAAACTAAACCTTCTGATTTTTGCTGACTCCACCCTCAGCTCAAATTTGACAAATGCTAAAATTCTGGGTGATGTATGGGTTTAGAGGTGGGGCAGGAAAGAGAGAGCTGATTGGCTGAGCTGCTGCAGCATCAGTGTGCCTCTGATAGCAGTGAGACTCAGATGGTTGGACGATGTCAGCAGGGGGACGGTACTATTGATAAACTGATCTGCATATTGTGATATTGGTGTCTGCGTACCAAAGTACAGGGACACATCATCCACGCCTATAATAGCACACCTGAACCAGAGAGGGCGCTGCAGAGGCAGAAATTACCACAATATAAGTGTACATTATTGAAGTTCTTTTTATTATTTTAATTTATTTGTAATTATTTATTTATATATTTTTGTATATCTTTAACAATATCTGTATTGTAAACTAGCAGATTAGATGTATTTACACTGGTAACAGAATTAAGATCAAGAAAATAAAGAAATATCATTGTATTTGCGCCAGCTGGTGGACAACAATTACAACTGCATTAAGCCACATAAAACAGGACATAAATAATACAGCTCTGAAAAAAGTAAACGACCACTCCCCTAAATTCCCAAAAACATATATTGTCATTTAGAGCTTTCATTAGCAGAAAATGATAAATGGCTAAAATAACAAAAAAGACACAGAGCTTTCAGACCTCAAATAATGCAAAGAAAACAAGTTCATATTCATAAAGTTTTAAGAGATCAGAAATCAATATTTGGTGGAATAACCCTGTTTTTTAAACACAGTTTTCATGCATCTTGGCATCATGTTCTCCTCCACCAGTCTTACACACTGCATATATATATATATATATATATATATATATATATATATATATATATATACATATATAAAATAGCATATATATATATATATATATTTATATTTTATGATGGATGTTAATTATGGAAGTAAAACAGTGTCACCAGACTTTGAAATTTAAAAGCACTTGAATTTTTAGCACTGAATTATTTTACATTGAATTATTGCATGTGATTTTTTTTGCCTCTGAATTAAACACTTTAATTTTTCAGTATATCATTTTCACTTATTTTATTTTAATGTAAAAAAAAAATTCAAAAGTAAAAATTCAAGTTTAAAAAATTCAATTAAAATAAATTCAGGTTGCTCAAATTCGACTGCTAAAATACAACGCTCAAAATTCGCTGTCAACATCCGGGACACACAGGATGAGCAATCGATTCAGTCTTCAATCGTGCCAACAACCAGCCAATCACATCACGCTCCGAAGATCACGTGACAGGTAGCGCCTCACGGCTCAGAGCCGCTCAACGCGAGTCACAGCCCCCTCCGCTGCTCCTCTCCAGTAGGTGAGTGTAAAACAGCTGAAAACAGGGCATGTACCTCACCACTGTGGCCATGTAATATCACTTAAACGGTGTAGAAATCCTCACTTTAACCACGGTTTGCTCTGTGGTTTGTAAACATATTAAATTAAGATAGATATCCACATATACCTTGTTAAACTAACTAACTAAATAAATAAAGCTCCTCTGTTCATTTCAGAAAGAGCTTCAAACACGAACACTAGATCAATTATTTATAAATACAGCCAGACTGTGTGGAAGATAATTACTACTGTAGAATCTGAGATAGTAACTTAGTTAGCTAAATTATAGCTACCTATCTTGCTAGTTAGCTGTGGGACTGTGTGATTATAGACAAGATAATACCTAGTTAGCTGTTTGTGTAGCAATACCTTATTTACACTTTGCTGCAAAGTATGTTGCTTAGTGTACTGGCCACTGTCTAAATAAATATATTGAGCTATATTACACTTACTGTACCCCTCTCAGGCTGGTCCTCTCATTAAATAAAGGAGATTTATTAGAATTGCTTTTTGTCTCTTTACTAACTAATTTAACAGAGATAATTTAAGATATGACCATTATTTATTTTATGATATTAATTTTAATGTTTATATTTAATATATATATTTTATACATTTGTTAACAATTCAACTCAGGCTTTTACTGAGGATATCAACAGTAAATAATAGTCCTAAAATGCTTGTGTAATTAAAATACAGCATGATTAGTCCTGTTTACTAGTGCATCTCAAAAGTGAAAAATATATATTTGTGTTTAATATCGTTCAGTAAACGGTCACCTTATGTTTAAAGCGACACATTTAATTCTTTTTTATTTTAAGTTTAAACTACATATTCTAGTAAACTGGGTTAAGGTTAGGACAGTAATTCTGGTTTAATGAACTTTTAGCCAGGTACAAATGATTTGGAATATGTCACTTTACATGTAGTGTAATGTATATTATGATATTCTCATGATCTTCAGATTTTCTGAGATGCATTAGTAATTGGTTTGTGCCAAAACCAATGCAATAATAATTGCAAAAATGTTTTATATAAATATAAATGAAGTAAATACTGAATCCAAACAACACCAAGTTTAACACAGTCATATTTCTTGTCTTCATTTTCTTAAACAGGATATTTTCTCGCAGAAAAAGAAAGGATAATAAAAGGTAGGTAATGTTCTTAAAATGTTTAATTATATCCATGTATCAAATGCAGTAATTTTTCAAGTTTCTTTTGTATTCCACAGGTTTCCTTTCTCCAAACTTTTAAAGAACAAATAAAGAAAACCAATTTCATGCAGTCTGTGCTGTGTTTATTTGATTTATTTACATGTGCCATGTTCTGTTTTTCTTTAGTTGTTTACATGTGTTCTGTATTTTTTTTTTGTATGTTTTAGGCAGCCTCCCTATATTCTGGCACATCATATCATGTTCATCTTGTTTGTATAAATAATACAAGCTGTTGCAAATAATGTGGTTCCTATTCATAATCCAAATAATTCTGCATAAAATCTTCAAGTGGTGACTTCAGAATATGGACAGATCTTTGTATTCTTTGACTTCGTTCTTTTCGTGGTGAACTCTCCATAGCTGCAAGCTGAAACTTCTCCATCTTCTTTTCAACCTTAAATAAAAACATCAGATTCACTTTTAGCGACAGCATTTACAAAATGTGATAATTATTATTAACATAAAACATTTAATAAATATTACTAATAATACTCTCTCATGGGTTGCAATATTTGATTCTCATTTATTAACATGACCTAAATATAAATAAAAATGTATAAAAGACATCACTAATAAATATTGCACTGATTACAAATTAGATAATGCCCACACATACATCTAGACCTAGTTACCAGCCTGAGAGGTATATAGTAACTGTAATAAATCTCCTTTATTTAATGAGAGGACCAGCCTGAGAGGGGTACAGTAAGTGTAATATAGCTCAATATATTTATTTAGACAGTGGCCATTACACTAAGCAAAATACTTTGCAGCAAAGTGTAAATAAGGTATTGCTAAACAAACAGCTAACTAAGTAGTATCTTGTCTATAATCACACAGTCCCACAGCTAACTAGCAAGATAGGTAGCTATAATTTAGCTAACTAAGTTACTATCTCAGATTCTACAGTAGTAATTATCTTCCACACAGTCTGGCTGTATTTATAAATAATTGATCTAGTGTTCGTGTTTGAAGCTCTTTCTGAAATGAACAGAGGAGCTTTATTTATTTAGTTAGTTAGTTTAACAAGGTATATGTGGATATCTATCTTAATTTAATATGTTTACAAACCACAGAGCAAACCGTGGTTAAAGTGAGGATTTCTACACCGTTTAAGTGATATTACATGGCCACAGTGGTGAGGTAAATGCCCTGTTTTCAGCTGTTTTACACTCACCTACTCCAGAGGAGCAGCGGAGGGGGCTGTGACTCGCGTTGAGCGGCTCTGAGCCGTGAGGCGCTACCTGTCACGTGATCTTCGGAGCGTGATGTGATTGGCTGGTTGTTGGCTCGATTGAAGACTGAATCGATTGCTCATCCTGTGTGTCCCGGATGTTGACAGCGAATTTTGAGCGTTGTATTTTAGCAGTCGAATTTGACAGGTCGAATTTGAGCAACCTGAATTTATTTTAATTGAATTTTTAAAACTTGAATTTTTGCTTTTGAATTTTTTTACATTAAAATAAAATAAGTGAAAATGATATACTGAAAAATTAAAGTGTTTAATTCAGAGGCAAAAAAATCACATGCAATAATTCAATGTAAAATAATTCAGTGCTAAAAATTCAAGTGCTTTTAAATTTCAAAGTCTGGTGACACTGTTTTACTTCCATAGTTAATTATTATTTATTTTTTTAGCATATAAGAAACAATTAATATTGCTCTGTGTTTGAGTGAATAAAAACAATATTAGTATACAAATGATCAAACGTGTAAACTCAAATTTTACTCAAATGCCCCATAAGAACTCATTCATTTTAGACTGTCTCTGGAGCGCCCTCTGGAGGTCTAACAAACCATAAACCTATTTTTAAGTGGGTCTTCTCCCCTCTATTAGAGATTCTCTGTTTTAACTGATTAACTGATATATATATATATATATATATATATATATATATATATATATATATATATATATATATATATATATATATATATATATATACTTAACTTATTTAACTCAAATATAATTATTTTAAATTATTTAAATCTATAAAATGTCAAAAGTCATGGTTAAATGTTAACAGTTGGAAAGGAGAAGATATTTCAGGTAGAAAACGGGTTCATCAGGTGCTGCCTATTAAAGGAGGCTAATTAGTTCACAAGCGAGATCAGCTGATCCTCCAGCAGCAGCAGCAGTAGTGAAAAGTTAATAGTGCTGTTGATAGTAGTGCTGTTGGTAGTAGTGATAGTGTTGGTGGTGGGGATTTAACAGCATGGCAGCGCGGAAAGCTCGTAAAGGCAGTAACGTGTCTGACACTCTGGAAGGCCAGCATGGAGTGGATAAACTGAGGAAGAGGAAGGAGCTCTTCATCCAGCAGTTTGAGAAAGAAGGTGTGCTCCAAACCTTCACTTCTAGAAAAGGAAGTGTACTTAAGAGCTTTAAAAGTATGTGTACATTAGGAAAAGAATACTAAAAGTACATGTTCAATTTATTATCATGAAAATACTCATTAAGTATAAAAAACTTTATGTATTTCCATAAAATTTATTTTTAAGCAGTATGTTTTAACCCCTAACATGCCTTGTAGGTAATACAAAACCATTTTTTCTGCAGTAAAATAACTTATTTACATTAATGAAAAAATTAAGTTTAGGGAAGAGACATTTTTAGGATTTTATACTTTTTTTTGACATTTAGCAGATTTACTTAAATATTTTTTTTATATATATATAAATATTTTCTTTTACTATTACAATTATGATTTTCAGTAATGTTCCTTATCAAACATTAAAGTTTTTTTAAGTAATACTTAAACAAAAAAAAATCAAGATTTTGTGGTGTAATGTGAGGCAGACAATTGGCAAAAATCCTGACCTGTTAAGGAGTTAAATCAATTAATCTGCTGGTGTTGATCCACTGTGTTTTATTATCAAGTCTAAAGTCAGTGCAGTTTTGTTTTCTCACAAAATCTTACAGCACTTCATGCTTCCCTCTGCTGATAACAACTTAATATTTAAAAGTTTCTGAGATGCTGATTTTTGGGTTTTTATTGGCTATAAGCCATAATCATCAACAATAAAAGAAATACATGCTAAAAATAGATCACTCCGTGTGTAATACATCTATATAATGACTTACATTTTGAACTGAATTACTGAAATTAACTTTTTTTTTTTTTCAATTATTTAATTTGGAGGTGTTCAAATATTGTAATAATTTTGAAATATTGATTAAATTAAATGCAAGCTTACATTCTATTTTTTTTTTAATCCTTTGATATGTGTATGTATGTATATATATATATATATATATATATATATATAACATTTTTGAGAAATTTACTTTTATGTACTTACCTAAAATATATTAAAAATGCATTAATATTATTATGCTTTCATCAAATGTTTGAAAGTAAACTTTGATCATACTTTTTTTAAAAGTACAATATAGTGTATTTAAAAAAACACTATAAAAATTACATTTTTAGTTTAATGTAATTCAATATACTTCTAAAAATACTTATTTCCAAATATACTTTAGTACATTTTTGTACATGCATAAAGTAGTATGTTTAAATGTTACATAATTATATGTAAAATTGTTCCATTTTAATACAGTTAAGTACACTTGGCACAATTTAAGTAAAACTTTTGTTTTTAATTTTTTTATTGTACTAATTCTATTTTATACAATTAAAGTATAATACGTACAAAAAAATATTATTTTATATTTTATATATTCTGCTTAGTAATGTGGCTACAAGAACACTTTAGTGCACTATAGTTTTAATAATGCTTAGTATACTTTAATCTTAATTGTTTTTTTATTCATTGGGGTGCTTAACCTTTTTTTTTTTTTTTCTTCCTCTCTTTTCTCTCCAAACAGCACATGAACGGATCAACGAAATGGAGGCCAAGCTGGACAAACTGCTGGCTACTGTGGACCGAGCTTACAAGATCGAAATGATGAAGCTTCCGCAGTCCCTCCACACCACACTGATTAAAGATATAATGAAGGGTATGTTCCCCGTCCTCCTTCTGCTTCTCCTGTGTTTTTAAAGATTCAGAAAATAACAGTAATCAGTAATGTGTTTCAGCCCAGGAAACTTCGGTTGGAGAAGTCACAATGGCGATCACAGTGAGTCTTTTCTTTTATTCTAAATACTGGTAAAACTTTGGCCCAGTTGTGTAGTTGTTTACTGACCTGTTTTATTTCTGCAGGCCGCGTCTCCAGAGATCAGCAAGCCACTAAGCAGGAAGCCCAGTAAAAAAGGTGAGCAGAGCTGTCAGGTAATAAACAAATGAAACATTTGACTAAAACTGAACACAATTCTTACAAAAAAATAGTTTACAATTGAGTACATCAAGACGAATATATCTAGGTCAGGGGTGTCCAAACTACGTCCCGCGGGCCATTTGTGGCCCGTTTCCTTTTTTGGAGTGACCCGCGAGGTATTTTAGAAATAGAATGAAAGTTGGCCCGCTGTTAAGCAGGTTTTTATAATGTGAGATTCAAAGTTTGAACGCTAGGTGTCAGAAACGGACCAAAGAATCTAAAAGTGGAGAGAGTGCGCATTTCTAGCACAGAAAAACAGGCCAAAGAGTCTAAAAGCGGAGAGAGTGCACATTTCTATCGCAGAAAAACGGGCCAAAGAGTCTAAAAGTTGCCGTAATTAAGGAGTTTAATATTAAGAGACATCATGAAATTAAACATCAATTTGAAAAATCTTAGTTTACACAACACTGTCACAGATAAAGAAAGTAAGTCAAGTAAAATGGTGTATAAATGAAATAATCAGGAAAATGTATTATTTAAAGTGGTTTATTTCATTTGTTTTATCACAGAGTCTGTGGCCCGTGACTTCAAATATATTTCTCCTTCTGGCCCCCAACAAAAAAAGTTTGGACACCCCTGATTTAGGTGATTTACAGAGCTACAGTTTGATATTACTACAGCAGACTTACTAAATACACTGATTTTAGAATGATCATTTAAAGTAGAGGTTTGTGTAAAATTGATAATTTTATAGAACATTTTACATATTTCTTGACAATGGTGTTAAATAGTGATAGGAATTAAGTTTTGTAAAAAAAAACACTTTACAAAACTCTTTATAGTATAATATACATATTTCAACTCTATTTTGCATTTTTTGGTGAATCTGTGCCATTTCTGTCCCCAGGAAATTACATGTATAAATGTGCACATAAATGACTTTAAAATACATTTTATTATTAAGCATAGTGTCTTGTACCTAATTGCAAACGTAAAATATGTAATTAAAGCGTTAATAAAAACGACTTAAAACACTGAAAAAAAAAATATTTGTTACCTGTCCCCACCTGTCTAACCATCAACTTTACCAGGAAATATAATTTATTAAAATCCTTCATAGATGTAATTTTTGCATTGTTTGACTCCAACTCTCATCTATGCTTTAAAAATGTATTTATTTTCATAATTATTCCATAATATTTAAGTTTTAGATGTCCCTGGGTTTTTCACTCATTCATGTTATTTTCAGTCCTGTTACTCCTAACATAAAAAGTAGCAGAAGTGAGTACCAGTAACAGGAATGAGTATTGTCCCCTGGTTATATTATTATTATTATTATTATTATTATTATTATTATTATTATTATTATTATTATTATTATTATTATTATTATTATTATTATTATTCTGTTTGGTTCATCTTTTATCCATTTGTTTGATCATTTTCAGGTTTAGCTTCGCATATTTTAGAAAAATACAATGTGCATGCATATATATATATATATATATATATATATATATATATATATATATATATATATATATATATATATATATATATATATATATATATATATATATATATATATATTTTTTGTTATAAATATTTAATTATTTGAACATAAACTCATTCATATGTCTTTGAAATAAAGACTTTCTTGAGATTCTGTTTGGTAGCAGAATTGAGATAAATGTAAGTCTTTGGTTTAGAAAAACATTGTAAAAATAAAGTTAAAGTAAAGCCGTTTAAGTCTGATCAGTATATATTTTGAATAGTTAAATATGTGTTAGATTCAGATAAAAAAAGAATAAGTTTAATCTGGAATAGTTACAACAAGCAAATGGCACCCATTAGGTGGAATAGCCTCTATATACATAAGTAGTTGATTCAATGTCATGCTGAGAAAAAATAATTATATTTTTAGAGGCATCAAGTTTCAGATGTTTTGTTCTGCTGATCAGCCACCATGCTGTAAACAATTCTGACTGACTACTTTTCTCTAGAAATTATAAGGAATTGGTGGAGTTTCCCCTTTTTAAGCCCAAGGTCAAGCTGGTCCAAGATAATTTCTGCTTTCTTATGTTTGGTTTCTACAACTAAACTTTGTTTTTTAGATTTTCATACTTTCCTACAGACATGCCAAAAGTCATGGGACATGAATGACTGTAAATACAACATGACTGTAAATATTTAAAGGTTAAAATCATGTTATGACATGCATGACACAAGAATATCAACATGTATTTTAAGAAGTATTTCATTGTACAAGGAAACCTGGTTCCTTACTGTGCAGATGACTATAAATCTAGAAATCTAAAACATTTCATTAACTCATTTTAATTGTTAAAATGATTGAAACGGACCTCTAGAAGCAAATGTACACTTTTTAGAGGAGCTAGTTTTATCTCAAGGACAATTTAAATCTGTTTAATCCAAAAGAGCCCATGTTGATGAGTCACATCCCCTTTAAAAGCAATGTCTCATCCATATGATTTTTGATAGATAGATAGATAGATAGATAGATAGATAGATAGATAGATAGATACTTTATTGATCCCCGAGGGGAAATTCTTGACATCCAGCAGCAGGTGTGTAAAGTTACAAAAAGATAAAAATATATAAATGATACACATAAATACATATATGTAGAAATCCACTGTAGTCACATCTTGTGCTTGGTTTGTATGTATGATGAGTATATTAAGAATGAACATTAATCAGTTAATCTAGTTAATCTGCTGCTGCTGCTGCTGCTGTTGTATTTTCCTGTTTTTTTTTTTCTCCCAGGAAAGTCCAGCACCACTGCAGCGCAGCAGAAATCCACCAATCAGAACAAGACAGAAGATGCCACCAAGGTACCCTCAGGTCTTCATCAGATCTTATTAATTCTAATGTAGAATCACATCTGACTTATCTATTGTTCACAGAGGCAAACAAAGACGAGGAAAATGAAGCCCAGTAACAGCACTGGAAGTCTCAGGTAATCTGGAGCCTACTTTATTTGTTGAAATGTATTAATTTATTTAGGTTTTATTTTTTTTAACCTGTAGTTTTGTTAAGGTTAGGTTCTCTGTGAAATGTGCAGTCCACTTTCAAGCGTGCGTGCGTACATGTGTGTACTAAACTTATTTATACACTTATTAATTTACAGGCTAATTTTTCCCAAAAATATTTTTGTTAATCTTCTGAACTGAATCCAATCTGATTTATAAATTCGCTTAAAAAAATAACAGTGCAGTCAGTCATCATTTTTGGGAGACAATCCTTTGAATCAGGTTTAGGGGATCAGCAAGTCCAATCAGAATATAGATTGCTCTGTTGTTAGGCAGACATAGTAAGAAAAACTGAGGAAAAAAACGTTGAAAAACTGCGCGCACCCCCCCTCCCAATCTCACGCCCACCAAACTTCAAAACTTGAGAGCCCTGGTTATGGTATTATGATTGGTATTTAAAAATCTTCAATCTTAGATGGATGGCATTTGTCTGATCTGCTTTTTTTTTGTTTGTTTTTTTTGACAGATGTGCCTCAACAATCAGCTCCATGAGGACCAATAGCCGAGTGGTCAAAGTCAGTGATCAAGCACTTGTGTCTGGTTTGAAAGCCAGGTGTGTGTATGTGGCTGGTTATTAGATATTTCTATAAGTAAATCAGTAGATGTGTACTGTAGTGTTAGGTTGGTTCAGATTTTTTTTTTCTGTTTATTGCAGAACAATAAGTCGATCCCTGAGTGAAGATCTCTCCACCAGCGCTACAGCTTTAATCACCACGTCTCTGGGAGAGGTAAGTACAGCCTCTGCAGAGAGTTTTCTATCCATCATTTTTCTCCCAGTGTATCTGGCCAGTGGTACAACCCATTCAGCTGCTACTCTGTATATACCCTATCACTAGTGCCACTAGCACATGCCTCCTCTGATACATGTGAAGTCAGACTCCGCCTCTTTTTGAACTGCTGCTGATGATGCAGCATTACACAGCGCACTCGGATGAAAAGCGCAGCGACTCGGTTCTGATACATCAGCTCACAGATGCAGCCTTGTGCTGATCCACATCACCATATGAGTGATATGGGGAGAGAGCAAGGCCAGTTGTGCTCTCTCAGGTCTCTGGCAGCTGATGGCAAGCTACCCCTGGTATTTCAACTAGTCAAGCAAATGGCATACTTCAATTTCTTATTAGAGTATGGTATAAAATCAGATTAAGAGAGCTAAATTTAATTTTAATTCATTAATCTATTTTTTTTTCTAAGAAATCTGAGAAACAGACTGTGGTAGTGTGATAAGAGCAGGGTTTAATCCCTGGCTTAAGTGACACTTTTTGTGCTGTTTTTGATTGGCTATAGTAGTAAGTACATTTCATTGTTGGTAGATTTACATTTTTTTTTTTTTTTTTTTTTTTTTTTTTTTTTTTTTTCCATTCAAACAATGCTTGCTGGCCAAAAAAAATCTTCAATAATCAGTTTGGAAATACTGGTACCAGGGCTCACACTAATTAATGCCACAACTTGGTTTTACTTTTTACATCAACAATAAACCGAATACAAACTAAAATGACGGATTGCTAGCAGTTAATTTACAGGAAAAGCAAATGTTAGTCAGAGCACACCTGGCTCTTAAAGCGAATGGCAAGTGACACAAGTTATTGGTTTATTTCACGTTACGTCCATATTTAAGAGAATTAGTACATGGCTTTTGTGCATTTTGAGCATTGCAAGGCATACTTTTCCTGCTGTTACGATAGTGAAGACACGCGCTCTAAAACGAGCTGCATTGTGTGGATGAACGCCTGCCTACAGATCAATTAAAATGGGGCCCAAAGTCTTGTTTAACCAAAGGATAAAGAATTGAATTGAAAGATTTAAATAATCTTAATTTTTCAGCACATCGAGTCACAATATGAAGTTTGGGTTTGTTGCTTCTTATTCTGTGAGTTTATTGGCTGGTTGCAAAGCAAAATTTATTAACTCTTAATTTCCTATTATGTGATTTACCCAGGTTCATGTAAATGCACTGATTTGGATTACTACATGTCTCTGATGTTCTGCAGTAACTGGATTTATCAGGGATTTAAGAATCCACTCTTTTTGGTTCTTTTCTTGTTCTAGACTCTGCTTCTGTCTGAGGAGAATAAGGATCAGGTTGAACTTGAACTTCTGGATGATCTGGCGTTAAGCCAAATGCGCAGGATTAAGGTCAGTAATGTGTAATTGTTTCTAAATGAAATGTTCCCTTGTTTTATATAAAGCATTAAAGTGCATGTTTGTGTTTTAGGATCTGATGGAGTACCTGTGCAACAAAGTGAAAGTGAATATGACTCACTGAGGCTAAACTAGAGAAACAAATGTTTTAAATATTTTTTTGTAAAATAAATTAATATTTACACAAGTAATTACCTGTTGTGTGTTTTTTGTTTTGTTTTAAATGGGTCGAAATGTATTGAATTGTGTTAATATTAGATGTAAACAGCATCACTACTGTCCTTTTAGAACACAACTAAATTACTTTTCATTTATGCTAAAATGTGGATTAAATTTCATAACTTACTCACTACCCTCCCCTTAATCATGAGTAGTCAGACTTGTTACATATTTTATTCCTATGATTTTTATTCATATGATTTTATTCATTTGATTGATCATGAAATATTGTTGCAATTTTAATCTGACCAATTATATTGAATCGATTGATGTCAATACACAGAAGAAACCAATCCTCCTCTTGTAATGAAAGGTAACTTGTGGTGTCGTTATGTCTAGGTAATAAAATTATTAATAAAAACAGCTTAGAAATGGTCTATAAAACTAGTTATGTTGTATACATTTTCTTTCAGTTTTTCTTTTTTGCCATTTTAACCACCATCTCATAATTTTGGTATTTAATACTGTATCACTTACACAGAGTGTGTGTGTGTGTGTGTGTGTGTGTGTGTGTGTGTGTGTGTGTGTGTGTGTGTGTGTGTGTGTGTGTGTGTGTGTGTGTGTGTGTGTGTGTGTGTGTGTGTGTGTGTGTGTGTGTGTGTGTGTGTGTGTGTGTGTGTGTGTGTGTGTGTGTGTGTGTGTGTGTGTGTGTGTGTGACAATTTTCTTTTTTTTTTTTTTTTTTTTTTTAGGAAAGGCAAATCTGAATGTGGTAATGTTCTATACATATAAAAGTGGAAAAATAAAATCAAACTGATCAATGTATTCCAAATTAATCAGACCAGGCTACATTCTTCTGCTGTCCAGTGTGTTAATGTCTGTTGCTTCCTCAGCTTTCTGTTTCTGACTGAGAAACAAAACAAGAGATGGCCAAAATCCTTTTTTTGCCATATATGGTGAAGTGTGTGGGGGCTGTAAGATTTTGCAGGAAAACAAAACTGCACTGACTTTATTCTTGATAATAAAACACAGTGGATCAACACCAGCAGATGACACGACTCCAAAACCATCACTGATTGGTGGAAACTTCACACTAGACCTCGAGCAGTTTGGACTGTGTGTCTCTCCACTCTTCCTCCAGACTCTGCTCCCTCGATTTAAAAATGAAATGTAAAATTTACTGATGATCAGTGATGGTTTGGAGAGACATGTCATCTGCTGGTGTTGATCCACTGTGTTTTATTATCAAGTCTAAAGGCAGTGCAGTTTTGTTTTCCCACAGAATCTTACAGCACTTCATGCTTCCCTCTGCTACTGATAACTTATATGGAGATGCATATTTCAGATTTCATTTTCCAGCAGGAATTAGAATTAGCACACTGCCCACACTGCCAAAAGTACTATTTGGTCCTATGTAATATTTCACATTTCTGAGACTGATTTTTGGGTTTTCATTGGATGTAGGCAACAATCAATGATAAAAGAAATAAACACTTTAAATAAATCACTCTGTGTGTAATTCATCTATATAATATATGAGGTTCTACTGAAACTTAACTGTAATTTGTCAATAATATTCCTTTTTTTTTAAAGATTTTCTAGTGTTTAAAAGTAAACCACTTCAGTCCTATTTTATTGACAGTGCTTCTCTACAGGGACTAGACAAGCTGTTTGCACACATTCATATCTGCACTCCACAGAGTAAGCTGCAGATGAGATAGGACCCACCCTAAGCAGGACTGTCCTAAGAAGACTCCTTACCTCAGTGACACTTGGATGCTTGATTTTTACTGTACTGTCTCTTTTTGTTCTACCTCAAAGTATGTGTGCAGAGAACTGTGGGTAACTAAGGGTTAGGAGGGATACATTATAATTACTTCACAGCTTAGCTGCATTCTTCAGTGGAAAAAGTACTGAAAATTGTAATTAAGTAAAAGTACCATTACTTTGCTAAAAATATACTCAAGTAAAAGTACCCATCTAAAAATCTACTCGAGTAAAAGTAAAAAAGTACTCAATTTAAAATGTACTTTGAGTAAAAGTTACATAGTTACTTTTAATTATTTGATGTAAAAATAAATCATAAATTAAATAGTTTTTAATTAACTATTATTCCACATAATATTTTGGACCTTTCAGGCAGTATTTGTTCAGACCACCCCATAAAACAAGTGGCATAGGTTTCTATGATCCATTTTTTTTCTTTACTGTTAAAAAGTTATGGTAATATATGTGACTATAAACTGTATTTTTTATAGTATTACAGTTTATTATTATTTTTAAACTTGCCATTGCTGTACTTTAACTGCTATTTACATGTTTTTTTTTTTTTAACATTATGGCAGATTGTTTAATGATAAAAGTACTTACACCACATGCTTGCTCAGGTTTTATGTGGAAGCTGACAGCTCTGTCCGGCGGAGCACATTTTGTATTGCCTGAGGACGTTACTGCCTCGTTATTTCACGCACAAGCATCCGTGCCAATTTTTTACTTTAATTCAGACAATTGTTTTTTTTTTCCCCAGCATTTTTTTTTTTACTCAGTTGGGAGTTTTCCAATGTAGCAAAGTAAATTACTTGTGTCAAAACGTACTTGAGTAAAAGTAAAATTACCTATTGTAAAAACTACTTTAAATATTACAAATTACTCATAAAATCTACTTAATTACAGTAACTTGAGTAAATGTAATTTATTATTTTCCACCTCTGCCTAAAACTCACTAATCTATATCTACTTTCCCCTGATTCTACTTTTACTTCACTACATATTTTCCATGGGTATAATACTTTCACTACAATGCATTTTAGTAGATGCTCTGCACTGTCACCAAGTTTAAAGAAGGTCCTCATCATTGAATGAATCAAGGGATTGAGCTGATCGTATAAGAAGACCTCACTACTCCTTTGTTTTTGATTTTCACTCTGAGAACTTTCCACTGCTTTCTGTTAAAAACTACATAACACAGGACTGTGCTTTTAATTTAAGTACTTAAAAGTACTACAATACATCACTTGAACTATTCAAGTAGAAAAAAAGTAAAATACTTAGTACTTCCACTTTTACTCTGTTTACTTTTCTGATAGAGCCCACGTCTAAATAATTACTAAAATAATAAATACTTTCCTGAGGAGTCAAAAGGAAACAAAAACATACTTTTTTTTTTTTTTAAATAGAACTATATCGCTTAAAAGTTATTTTAAAGGCAAAACTTATCACAGCTGAGGTTGACCTATAAATGTGCCAGATCAGTACACCACCTTCACCAGCCTGGGGTGCATTTCCCAATAGCATAGTTGCTAACTATCCTCGCAACTTTCATATTTGGAATGATGCAGTTGCCAATAAAGTCCAGTCTAGGGCTGGGCCATATCGTATCGTACGCGATAATATCGCCAACTTCTTTGAATATCGTGAACGATATTATATCCTGAAATATGGTGCCATACCACCCACCATTTCTCACATCAGCACTTTTTTTGCTGTTTTTAGCTAAAGGAAAAAAAATCACACTGTTCTCATTTTCCATTATAAATCTACTCCAGCAGGGGTGTCCAAACTACGGCCCGCGGGCCATTTGCGGCCCGTTTCCATTTTTGGAGAGGCCCGCGAGGCATTTTAGAAATAGAATGAAAGTTGGCCCGCTGTTAAGCAGGTTTTTATAATGTGAGATTCAACGTTTGAACGCTAGGTGTTGGGAACGGCCAAAGAGTCTAAAAGCGGAGAGAGTGCACATTTCTATCGCAGAAAAACGGGGCAAAGACTCTAAAAGGGGTGATACTGTTCAGTTGTAGACCAGAAAAACGACAAGAGTCCAAAAGCTGCCGTAATTAAGGAGTTTAAAATTACGAGACTTCATGAAATCATCAATTTGAAAAATCTTAGTTTACGCAACACTGTCAACAATAAATAAGGATAGTAAGTCAAGTAAAAGGGTGTGTAAATTAAAATATAATAATGTATTATTTAAATAAAGTATTATTTAAAGTGGTATATTTCATTATTTGTTTTATTACAGAGTCTGTGGCCCGTGACTTCGAATATATTTCTATTTCTGGCCCCCAACAAAAAAAGGTTTGGACACCCCTGTCCTAGAGACAGAATATATCTGTCCAGTATCATTAATTTTACTTTAGTTCTGGATGTATGGACACATTGGGAGTGTATTAGTAGTATTAGTATCATGACATTCTGGATCATTGACTTCTGTTACAATCTGATCAAATTCTTGCATTTTTTATATATATATATATATATATATATATATATATATATATATATTTCAGTTAGGGGTGTTACATTACATTACATTACATTACATTACATTTGGCAGACGCTTTTGTCCAAAGCGACTTAGAATATTGAAGTGCAAATAATAGAAGAGGTTAAGTACAAAAATAATAGAAGTTAAAAATAAAGCATCTACAGATAGGGCCTTAAGGAGGTCAGAGGGAAATAATGGGATAGAGGAGTAGAGAAGAGGAAGAAGGAGATGAGGTTAGAATTAGTTAGTTAGGGTGTGCCATATTATATTGTATGCAATATTAAAATTGAATTGTTATTGTGTTGCAGTAGTGTATTTGTGTTTTATTTAAATGTTTTGTCATATCGCCAGGAATAGCGTTATCGCAAAAATATCATGAAACATCGTGATATTATTTTAGGGCCATATCGCCCACCTTTAGTTCAGTCTATTGTTAAGTCACACAGGTCTTTCCCAAAACCATAGTTCCAACAAACGTTCACAAACACCGTCCTGGACTGCTCACACAAGGCAGGCTGGGTCCTTTTTTTTTTTTTTATCTCGACTGACCGGTGTGTGGCTGTTTGTGTGGTCTTCTACTGTTCTAGGTTTAATCCCCATCTGGGAAACTGCCAAAGTCATAAGTAAGTGAGATGATTGAGGTGATAAAACAAAAGTTAAACTTGCTCTTGTATAGATACTGAATGTTTTATTTAACAACTTCATAAACTTTTCACAGAAGTTATACGCCTACAGCCTCTTTCTCTCTTTTTGCCCCCCCCTCCCCCCTCGCTCGTTCCCATTAGGACTTAAACACAGTTCCAATTTGGATGTTTTATCAATGCAGGGACAAAGCGCTCAACATGCACCTCGGCTGAAAACAGATACAGGCATTTGATTTGTTTCAACTAGTTTATAATAATACATCACACTTGGCGTGTGACAGCAGCTGATAAAGCTTAAATGACAATCACTTTAATTTTACACACAATGTTGTAGTCTCTCGCTCAAATTTCTTAAAATATAATAGAAAGGAAAACAAAGTAAAAACCTACAAAGAAGAAAAAAAAAAAAAAAAGTGGTAAAAATCAAGCACAGATACATACAAACCTAAAAATGTAAATGTCCCAAAGGTGTTTTTTCTTCTTTTATTTATTCAAAGGACCTCTCTCTTTTACTCTCGCTTTCTTTACAAACTTGCTCTTCTCAAATAAAAAGGGCTCAAGTCCAAGGCCAAAACTGCGTGATGTGGTTAGTTTTAAATTAAACTCTAAATACTATGACAACAAAAAAACAAATGCCAAAGTTACACACCAAGTAAAAGAGAAATTACCTTTTTTTTCCTCCCCATCTGATGTGGGGTTGCCTGTGGGTGGAGCCTAACTGGGAGAGTTGCTGGGGAGGATGGATGGGGAGTACAGACGGGCTCATTATGCATGTGCGTGTACTACGGGGAAGGCAGCTGATCATAGGTCACGTAATTTCTCACTGTTTAAGGCAGACCCCAATCAGATCAGAAGAAAAACCAACACCTTGTTTGTGATGTTGTGCAACTAGAACATTTTCGGCTCCCTTGCTGGAGCCAGACAGGTTGGTATGGTTATGGTTCGGGGCTTACTGGTGGGCACACTGCACCCCAGGGCCATGATGGCCGCCCTCTTCGTCGGAGCTGTCGTTGTAGGCTTCGCGGCGGTGGCCGCCAGAGGAGCTCTGGCTCATATCGAAGTCTTGCAGGTCGACTTCCTCTGTCTCACCGGTGACGACGGGAGGATCTGAACGCATGGGCAGCAAATCCTCCAGTTCCTACAGAGAAAGGATGAGTAAAAGTGTTCAGTGACTCACATCACATGCTTGTTTGGTATAACCTGTAAAAAAAAAAAAAAAAAAAAAAATTGACAGCACTTATAATACAAATAATGCCAATCTGGCATCACAAGCCCGGCATTCTGGACATGGTCATCCACTACTATCTACCGAGAACAGACCTCAGGCATAAAAACTTCTTAACATTATTATCTAAATCACGTTCCCCAGAATTAATTGTCAGACAGTCATTATTTCCAGGGTATCTGCAGGTATGAAAATATTTCAATTCCAGAATAAGACCACTCAGAAACTAGCCATTATGTCATTGTGGAAGCTGTCTTAATTTAAACATGAAATTAATGCATGTAAAGAACCCCAAAAACCTTTAGGAGATTGATTTAAGACATTTAGGCAAAAATATTAAGTTTGTCTTAATTACAGATCAATTAAAAGAACTGTACCCTCACTGTATTTCACAGTATCATCCAAAACACAAATTAATAGGGACGCACAATGAACTCACAATCATATCTGTAGTAGCAGGCAGTTTTTTTTTTTATTATTATTTCATTGGTCGATATGGCCAATATTTCAAACTGATATTAGCAGACCTTTTTATTGTATACCAGAAAAGAACCAACTGACACTGGCCACACTATTACAATTGGCAGACACAGGCCATGCTTCTTTAAAACTAATAAAAACAAATAATTATAATTATAATTAGCTTAAATCAATTAATTTTAAATGTTCTACTGGAGTGTCCAGTCTCTTGGTAAAATGTGTATATCGGCAGATATAGTACATGAGGGAATTCTGGACTGATTTTATACATTGACGTACCCTTCCATCGTAAGGCAGGAAAGCTGCTGCACGTGTAGAGCAAAAGTGAAAATACCACTGTAGCACTTACTGCTAGTTTTTCTGGGCTAATCCAGTTGTTGTCGGGAAACTGAACGTCAAACTTGATGAACAGGTCTCCCTTCTCGAAGGGGTTACGGTACTGCGGCATGCCCTCCCCTCTCACAACCTTGACGGAACCTGCAAAGCACAAAACTCTTAACCCTCCACATCCACAGAGCCGAACACCAGAGAAACCTACAGAGATCAGAAGAGGACCCACCTGGCTCGATGACTTTTCCAGCTGGATACTTCACCACAATCTGTCTGCCATCCAAATGTTTCAGAGTGAACTGAAATCCACAAAGTGCTTCGACGAGGCCAATCTTATGGGTCATGTGCAAGTCGTGGCCGTCTCTTTTGTATGTCTGTGAAAGAAAAAGGTGTTTTTAGCTTTTCTACAGAAAACCAGAATTTTTTAAAAAATAAACATTTTCTACATTATACAGCTGACTAACACTGATGTGATTTACTTCACTTTGTTGGCAAGAAGATTAATTTAGTTTAGACGGAAATTCCCTGTACTCCCATTCAGAAAATAATTATAATAAAAAAATTACAGAAGATTTTGGGCAGTGTGGACCTTTTTCTTTTTTTTCTTATGTAAAACAGCTACATCTACCTGCAATTCCAGATACAGACGCAGACTTTTAACTTATATCTAATGTACATGTGAATTTTGTGGATGGAGTTGATATTTGGCACTTGCTAAGAACTTTTTTTTTTGTTTAATTGGGTTGGGTTTTAATTTTTGTGTTATTTGTTTTTTCAGTACTTTGACCCATTTCTAGTACTCGATTAATGGTTATATATTTTTAAATCTACAAATAAGGAGTAATTCTACCCTATATGTAAAAAACCTCAGTGAATAAAAGATGTAAAATATAAAAATTAACTAACCTCTGCTAGAATTTTATGGTAAATGTGTGAATTTTCCTTTAATATACAGCAGCAATTAAATCAATTTGACACTGCACTTCCTGTAATGTAATTACTGCTCATGTACAAACTGCAAAAACGATAATTTTTAAATATTAAATAAAACTGAACTTAAACAGGAAAACCTTATTGCATTTTTTTATACTTTTGTTTATAGTCCACCAGAGGGCCGAACTAATCCGTGTGGTGTTTGTGACGACCCCCTGCCCCTTCAGTTTTCCACACAAACACCTGTGGGCTATTTTGAAGGGGGCTTCAGAAGCTTGTTAGTCTGGCTGTGACAGCAGCACACAAAAGCTTAGAGTTTAGTAACATGGACGGGGAAATGTTTCCATTCTCAAGCAGATTTGGGACTTCTGTAGCTACATCAGAGGCTACCAATATCAGGATAATGTTGCGTTTTAGGATCATTTTACAAGTGAAGAAAATTTGGATCTCTCAGTTTTTGCCCTTAATTAAACGGCTCAAAAAAAAAAAAAAAAAAAAAAAACCATTAATGCATTAATTAAAGTACACAAATAATATAGATACTTATCAGGTTCTTCTTTAAAACACAAAAATTATTTTACCAGAATGTGCCAGCTTCCTCCCATAATTAACACTTTTTACAGAGCTTGATTTATATTTAATTTGATATTAGCATTAGTTTTATTTAACAATGTAAACATGGCTTTACTACTGATAAGTTCAGAAGGCAGAAACTTTATGCTAAAACATGAATTAAATATTTCCCTTAAATGTATTTACTCAGTAAAACGCAGCAGAAACTATTTATGCCAAAATATGAATTAAATCTCTACTCCCTTATATTTATTTACTCAGCAAAACAGTATTTCAACTTAAAAAGCATTTAAACTTACACAAGATATTATAATAAAGTAAAAATAAAAATATTTGCATTTAAAATATCCACTCTTAAATTCTTAAAGTATGATTACTGCAATTAATGTCAGAATTAAGAATAACTGTAGCTGCATCCCAATTACATGCACATGCAACATGCATTTCTCTGCAAGTTCTCCAGCAATTGCTGGTGCAGCATCATTCTTTATAATTTTCTTTAATCCATTTTACTAAGAAAACTATTTTCTTTTCAGTTAATCAGGCTGTTTAGGGCTTTAGTGTTCCCCATGTTAATAATTCAGAAGTCATTCGAAATGAAGGTCTAGAAACATCTATTTGACTATCTTTATTTTGGAAGCGAGAGATCGAGAAGCAAAACTAATTTGGATTAAAATCAACCATGACAGTCTCGGCTCATCCCTAAGGCACATGCTCAGTGCTTCCAAATCAACACACCACACACAATGCTGCAAAAAAGCTCCAGCCAGTCATACTTGTCAGTAAGGATGTCCCAATCAGGTTATATCCTCCGCTCAATCTGATCAGTGTCTTAAAAGATTGGATAGGATCGAATGCTACTCAGCATTGTGTTTGTATAAATAACAGCCCCACAGTTTAGATAAGATGTGCTTCTGATTAGTTCTGGTGTAAAAATCACAATTTTTAGTAACTTGATATAATGATATTCAGGACAGACCTCGGTTCCAAACTCGCTGTTTAGTGCTGGTTTAAAGTAAAGAATAGGATGCTGTGAAACAGTGTGTGGGGGATAGTTTTATATAGGTTTCACTGCAGACCCTAACTAAAACTTAATTAACTTAAAAATGTACCTTCAGAGAACTCTCCTCAGTGCTACTGGCTCTACAATAAATGTCTGTTAACTGTAATGTCCTAGAGACCACAAATGACCATAAAAACATGACTGATTAGATTTGGTCTGACCCTTCTACTCAGTGAAGATCCTAGAGCAGGGGTGTCCATACTACTGCCCACGGGCAATTTGTGGCCCGTTTCCTTTTTTGGAGCGGCCCGCGAGGTATTTTAGAAATATAATGAAATTTGGCCCGCTGTTAAGCAGGTTTTTATAATGTGAGATTCAAAGTTTGAACGCTAGGTGTCAGAAACGAGCCAAGGAGTCTAAAAGCAGAGAGTGTGCGCATTTCTAGCGCAGAAAAACAGGCCAAAAAGTTAATTAAGGAGTTTAATATTAAGACACATCATGAAATTAAACATCAATTTAAAAAAATCTTACACAACACTGTCAAAGATAAAGATAGTAAGTCAAGTAAAATAGTGTTTAAATGAAAATCAGGAAAATGTATTAATTATTTATATATTTATATTAAATATTTCATTATTTGTTTCATTACGGAGTGTGGCTTCAAATATATTTCTCCTTCTGGCCCCTTAAAAAAAAAGTTTGGACACCCCTGTCCTAGAGCAATCAGTGCAGAGAAACCAAAATCTTGGTATAACACATTAAAACAGGGTTTCCAGTCCTTTTGCAACTCACTGCTAACTTAACCCAGCGAATAACTTCACACAGCCACCAGGAATATTTTATTTGCCATTTAAAATCACCTTCAGCACAACCATCTACTTTGTCCTTTTCTGTTGTTGTGCACATGAAGTCTAAATTTAGAAACTCTCTGCTTTTTTTATTTGACATTTTGATACTTCTTATGCTACGTTCACATTACAAGTCCCACTGCTCAAACTAGATCTTGACGGTTTACATTCACAAATGTAAGTGATCTGTATCTGTGTGCACTGTGAACGAATCTGTCCCTGAAAAGCCTCACATGTGCACATCTAAACATCAAAAAATTCTCATATTGGAGAAACTTGTATCTTTATAAACGGAAATTAATGCATTAGCCGCTCATATGTGGAGCATCTTTTGCTGAATTGGAGAGTAAACAGCTGGTATGAAGCACAAGCTCAGGTCGAGGGGGAGAAAAAAAAAAAAAAAAAAGACAGGTGGTTTGCTTTTGCTGTTTTTGCAGCTATAGGTGCACCAAGAGATGTGTGGGTATGAGAGAGAAGCACGTAGCGCTAATGCTAATGCATAAAAAGACGCATTAACTCCGATTTGACCGTTCACATTCATGTCGCATGTCCATGGATCAGATATGCATTCGATTTATGACCACACAAAAAAGTGACTCAAATCTGACTCGAAAAAAAAAAAAACTGATTTGGCACATTCACACAGCCATGAAAAAAAATCAGATCTGAGCCACATTGAGCACAAAATCAGATTTGAGTCACCGCGGCCTAGTAATGTGAACGTAGCCATAGTGATCATGTCTGAACTGTTGTTTAGCAGAAGGCCAAGGATAAGAATGGGAGGTCTAATGATTGCTGCACCACAGCATGCTCATGACACGCTGTAACTGCAATCTGTGCTAATTCCACATAAGCACGTATCTAGTGTTGCACTTACCAAGCGGACTATTGGTTTTAAAACAACATGTTGACCAATTGAATAATCTACATTTAAATTTGCTCACGTTTTTTTTTTTTTATTGCAAGTGATGTGTCAATGAAAAAAATCCTTATACAAAAGTAATATATGCATTAAAAATAAATGTAAAAACTGCCAGTGAAATAAACACGCACCTCATGCTCCTTCTCTTGCAGGACTAGGACGATATCTCCAGGCTCTGTTCCTGGTGCTTGGTCTGCCTCTCCTCCGAAGGTGATTTTCTGTCCGTGCTTCATGCCTTTGTCCACGTGCACCTCCAGAATCTTCACCTCCTTCACCACCTTCTTCCCCTCACACTTTTTACAGCGGTCTTTCTCACTGATCACCTCACCTAGGTAGATAATTTTAACATATCATATCAATGTGTATACAGGCATCTTAGCATTAAGATCTTCTTAATTGGTAGAGAGAGTATTCTGTGAGAATTAAAAAAAGGCATATTTGGGCAAAAATGCTTTTGGGAATACAAGCCCTGTACAGTACATTGACGTCAGATCTTGTGGTGGTCAATTAGGAGAAGCTAACCCAAAAAAAAAAAAAACTAGGGATGTCCTCAGTCCTATCACATGATCGTAAATTGGGAGCGCGAGTTAAGCCGTGAGTTGGTGGCTGGCAGGCTAGGGAAGCAGCTGTGTGTTTTTATTGTCTGTTATTTAGTATCCTAGCAAATATGCTTTCCAGCAAGCTAGCTACCTATTGAGCCATCTACTACTTTCATCCACACTTCAATTTCCTCCAACCTGTTCACACACAGTCACTGTGCTGAAGACTCCTGCTTTCTCTCTCTCAAACACCAGTAATATATGTATGAACTAATTTAGGCAATTTAACACTTAACACTGAATTTTACCCATATTTAAAGCATCAGTGGTAGGTTACTTGAATTACACATACAGAATTACATACACAATACTAGTTTGATACGAACACTCAGAATCAAATACCTTTGAGGCACAAAAACATGACAAGGACATCCCTACACAACACAAAACATTTTACATAAATATTATGATCCTATAAAAATATCTTGGAGACCTAAACTGTGCCACAAAAACAGTAAAGTTTAGACCACAACTTGTACTATATGAGCTCATTGGCTCAGCATACCTTCACCGTTGCAGTCAGTGCAGACCGACTGCATCTGTTGGACCATGCCAGGAGCCAGCTGTCTGATCATGATGCGCATACCACGCCCCCTACAGGTCGTACACTTCTGGACTGCACCACTTTTTCCACCCTGGCTGCAAAGACAAGAACAGAGGACAAGCCTGCATTATTATTATGAACATTAAACCATATGAAATCAATACTGACTAACATCCCACGAAGCAGGGCAGAGATTTGTAAAACACAAACACTTCCAATGCATCATTATTATAACATTTCTTTTTTTAACGTGACCCATATTAAACATTTGTCCAAACAATTTCAACTTTTTTATCTGCTGTGTGATCATGCCGTTTTACATTTTGTATTATCTTCCATATATATATATATATATATATATATATATATATATATATATATATATATATATATATATATATATTAGGGGTGTCACGATCTCGATATTTTATCGAAATCGAATCGAAATGAGGTCACGATCTCGAGTATCGAAGTCAAAAAGAGGATCGACGATCCCTCCCGCGCGCGCTACGCAAATAGCGCAGCGCGCTACGCAAATGGCGCGGCACCAACACAGCGCATCCTATTCAATTAAATAGAGAGCCGCTGCATGAGCGCAGTCGGCGGGAGTGTGATCACTGTTTTTATCTGTCCAACGGGGGAGCGGGGGAGCGGGGGAGGGGGGGGAGGGGGAGCGGGGGAGGGGCGCGCAGGTTTTGTATCTGTATCTAACGGAGGGGTGGGTGCGCGCAGGTGAGAGCGTGTGAACTCGCTGAAATGCGTGTGTCAGTGTGACTTGAGAACACTGACTATAGATCACAGTGAGGTGGATTAAAAATCTTAAACTTATAATTGACTACACCTGTTGCTTTCCATTGAATTAAAAAAACATCTTTCTCTCAGATAAAGTAAACACAAGCGTGTTTCTGACTAAAATAAAAGCTTTTCAGGAGAGATATAAGTTATGTGTAAATATTTATGAGACAATACCTGACAAAATCTGTTTTAATGACGTTAATAAACATCACTTATCTAACCAGCCTGTACTGATTTCTGCCCCCCAATAATGCTTTCAATAACCTCTAATAGCCTTTAATAGTCTTCAGTAGCCTTTAAAAGACTTACCTGGCGGCCGTGGTGTGTCCACTAAACTCCATAGTTATAAACATCCTGAGGTTAGCAGCACGCTAACTGACCTGTTTATAATGCAATCCCAGCAGTGACTCCGTATCGGCTGTTCTAACCTGCTGCTGTTAGCTGCTTGGGCTGAAAGATGAACTGTAGTGAGCTGTATTATCCGGTTAGTGGGGTTAAAACCTTTATTTGTTTACAGAAACAGTAAAAACGGACTGGCTGGGCTCTGTAGCCCGTGGCTGGGCTGTACTGAAGTAGTGACTGAGTGAAGAGAGCGGGGCTTGTGCTGCTGCTGCAGCTCCGACTAGTGGTTGGATGAAGAACTGCAGCTTCATGTAATGAGCAGTTTCACCAGCCATCCACACACAGCTCTGATAAACTGCTTGTTTTAATAGTGCACACTGTTGCTACCAAAAAAGTCACTAGATGGCATTACCATATATATCTTAATAAATAATAATAATAATAATATTTATAATATTTATAATAATAATAATAATAATAATAAATATATTATTTAAATTTTATGAGGCATAAAATAATAACAAGAAAAAAAAACAAGAAAATCGAGAATCGAATCGAATCGTGACCCTCAAATCGAAAATGAAATCGAATCGAGGGTTTAGAGAATCGTGACACCCCTAATATATATATATATATATATATATATATATATCTCCCAGTTACACACACACACACACACACACTTACCCATTACAAGTGCTACACAAAACATTCTTGCTCAGCTGTAATTTGGTTGTTTTTCCATTGTACACGTCTTCAAGAGACACCCTACAAAAAAAAAGAGAGTGAAAACAGACATGAATAACACCTCATTCCCCCTTTTATTTAAATATTTTTTTAATAATTAGGTCTCCACCAAAAATTTAAAAAGTAGGCCAACAGTGCAGCTCAAGGACATCTCTATATCAAACCTGCTATTCCCACACCGCCTCTTCATGACATGATTTACCTATGCTTCATAACAAAGCTCTAAGAAGGCAAGTTGAAGGTAAGGTGACAATTACTTGAGAGGGTGAACCATGTCCTCTCCTCTCCGCCTGCCGCCGTTCCGGCTGCGACTCTGACCGCCCATGAAGCCAAAAAGACCACCACCAAAGATGTGGGAGAAGATGTCATCCATTCCCGGACCTCCTCCGCCCCCTTCCCGCAGCCCCTGCTCCCCATAGCGGTCATACAGCTCCTTCTTCTCTGGGTTAGATAGAACTTCGTACGCAAAGCTGATCTCCTTAAACTGTAAGAATAAAAAAAAAATTATAAAACAGTACAAGAAGGAGTTAGCTTCACACAACGTATGTTGATGTGTCTCACAGACCCTTTAAAAGCTGTGTAAAAGTTACTAATAGCACTTTGTCCTTCATTCTAACTTATGAAGTCCCTAAGTGACATATACTAAACATCTTTTGAGCATCACAGGACAGGGAGTGAATCTTGTGTTCATTCATCATTTGCTTCTACAGGTCTGTTTCAACCATTTAACTAACTGCTTAAATTACTGTTTTAGTTACACAAACTAGTTCTGACCTAATTTCTAGAACAAAATGTTAACAGTTGGGAAATCGTTGTTGTGTAATTTGTTACATCGTGCCCTACAATCTTATAATACTTAAGAGTCATGTGCCAGCAATATGAAACACACATGAATGAGCAGCTCACAGAACTGACCCAACTCAATTTTGAAATTCGTATCCATTCAGAAATGTGTCTGTGCTTACGTCTTAAAGCTCCACTAGGTAGGATTGAGATTTTGTGCCCGTGGACTCCCCCTACAGTTGTAGAGTGTAATAAATGTTTCAGGCAGATTAGTTTCTCATTCTCGTTTTCTGGCTTTCAGACATTCGGTCTCTTTCCAGCTTCTGCCAGAGTGTCTGTATGTTAGTTTGTAAAGAATGAACCAGTAGTCCTTGTAGAACTGTTAGAACTAAAGGTCGGAAAGCAGGTCGCAGTTCTCGAGAGCGTTGGTTGCGGCCGCCTCGGAAAACTTACAGAGTCTGGTTTGAGCTCAGAGGAGCTCCGGCACAGACACGAGAGCACCGCTATTTCTCCTATTACACCTCAATGCACCGCTGCAGTGAGTTTCAAGCTGTAATTTTACTTAAAAAGATAAAAAATCCTACCTAGTCATGTTTTAAATGGGTCCCTTTATGGTAAATTACTTATATGACCATAAAATAAGCTTTGTGGGAGATGTAAATGATACTTTCATGATTTGACACAGGCCTGTTATATACTTATCTATTTTAAATATGTAAAAAATATAATTGTTTTGAAACTGAGTGCGTGCTAAAAATGAGACAGTACCTAAAATGACAAACTTCATTTGAAAGAAATTAAACACTGTTCAGGGCGTTTTCACACACTCAGACACACTGTTTGGTCTGGTTAAAACAAACTCTGGTCTGTTTGTAATTTTAGTGCGGTTTGATTGAGCAGGTGTGAAAACAGTAATCACACTGGGGTGCGGATTAAAAGAACCGAAACTAGAGGAGGTGGTCCCGGTCCGGTCCCAAACAAACTCTGGAGCGTGATCTGATCTCAATCCGACCCAGCTATTAAATATAGTCCATTTATTTGAGCTAAACTGCTGATAAGGCGCAGTTTAAACTGATATATTAGCCATTAGGGGTGTCACGATTCTCTAAATCCTCGATTCGATTTCATTTTCGATTTGAGGGTCACGATTCGATTCGATTCTCGATTTTCTTGTTTTTTTTTCTTGTTATTATTTTATGCCTCATAAAATTTAAATAATATATTTATTATTATTATTATTATAAATATTATAAATATTATTATTATTATTTATTAAGATATATATGGTAATGCCATCTAGTGACTTTTTTTGGTAGCAACAGTGTGCACTATTAAAACAAGCAGTTTATCAGAGCTGTGTGTGGATGGCTGGTGAAACTGCTCATTACATGAAGCTGCAGTTCTTCATCCAACCACTAGCAGCAGCAGCACAAGCCCCGCTCTCTTCACTCAGTCACTACTTCAGTACAGCCCAGCCACGGGCTACAGAGCTCAGCCAGTCCGTTTTTACTGTTTCTGTAAACAAATAAAGGTTTTAACCCCACTAACCGGATAATACAGCTCACTACAGTTCATCTTTCAGCCCAAGCAGCTAACAGCAGCAGGTTAGAACAGCCGACACGGAGGCACTGCTCGGATTACATTATAAACACGTCAGTTAGCGCGCTGCTAACCTCAGGATGTTTATAACTACGGAGTTTAGTGGACACACCACGGCCGCCAGGTAAGTCTTTTAAAGGCTACTGAAGACTATTAAAGGCTATTAGAGTGTAACCCCTGGCTCCCAGGGGTTACAAGAGGTTATTGAAAGCATTATTGGGGGGCAGAAATCAGTACAGGCTGGTTAGATAAGTGATGTGGGTATTGTCTTATAAATATTTACACATAACTTATATCTCTCCTGAAAAGCTTTTATTTTAGTCAGAAACACGCTTGTGTTTACTTTATCTGAGAGAAAGATGTTTTTTTAATTCAATGGAAAGCAACAGGTGTAGTCAATTATAAGTTTAAGATTTTTAATCCACCTCACTGTGATCTATAGTCAGTGTTCTCAAGTCACACTGACACACGCATTTCAGCGAGTTCACACGCTCTCACCTGCGCGCACCCACCCCTCCGTTAGATACAGATACAAAACCTGCGCGCCCAACCCCCGCCCCCCCTCCCCCGTTGGACAGATAAAAACAGTGATCACACTCCCGCCGACTGCGCTCATGCAGTGGCTATCTCTATTTAAATGAATAGGATGCGCTGTGTTGGTGCCGCGCCATTTGCGTAGCGCGCTGCGCTATTTGCGCAGCGCGCGCGGGAGGGATCGTCGATCCTCTTTTTGACTTCGATACTCGAGATCGTGACCTCATTTCGATTCGATTTCGATAAAATATCGAGATCGTGACACCCCTATTAGCCATATATAGGCCTGTCACAATAACTACATTATCGACTTATCGCTCAATAAAAGGACATGACCTCAATCATTTTAATTGTTGCGAAATCATCCTTTGTGTTTGCACTTACAAAATGCACTTATATTGTGACTGTGGGAATGGCTGCACCTTTATAAGGGGGAAAAAAGCCCTCAATTAACACCCAAAACAAACTTAAAGAAACATAGTAACGGCCCATTCTCTGTTAGGTTCATGTTGCCTCAGCCTTCCATTCACCATCAGCGTGTCTATAGAGTGAAGGCTAAGGCAGGGTCTTTATGCTGGTTCAACGTGTGCCAGCTGGGAAAAACCGCCCTAGCCAGTTAACGCTAATTACCACAGCTATGAAGAATAGCTGTGTCCAAGCAGACGCGGTCTGTGCTGCGTTCACAGCTCACAACCGTGTGACTTGGTTTACTATGTGTACATCTGCGCTGCAGCGTTTCAGTGTTCAGTATTAAAGCACAGATAAACGCGCTGAAATACAGAATCTTCTCGCTATATTCACTTTATTCGTATATTCATCAGAGGACACAGCCTGCTTGCATGGTTTATTGATGCACATTTTGGTGCATGTACATTTGTCTGTGTGAAACCAGACCAAACAAAGGGAGAAAACGCTCCAAGTAAACAAACTCATCAACTGATTCGGACCAGAGAAACGAACTACAGGTGTGAAAACGCCCTTAGAAACATTTTGCCTTATTAGTGAGGAGTTTTGTAACACCCACAGCTTCCCCATGCCTACAGTACTGTCTACACCAGCTGTCAAACCGTTGGCCAGGGCTCTAGAATAATGACCTCCCACTGTACCACCATCCCAGGGACAGTAAAAAAAATATATATATATATCAGATAGGATTAAAATTCTCTCTGGAGCAGTAAAACCTGTTAAAAGCAGTTTATAAGTTTACTGCCTAATGGTTGAAACGTTTTTCTAATGCTTATGGATACAGTCCTGCCTTTTAGCATAGAGACAATCAGCATGCTGGTAATGCCGCAAGTGGAGGAGGGTCAGTATATGGCAGTAGTGGGAAAAGCCCCTAAAGGAAATTACTGTGGTTGGTGAATCACCATGTCAATCATCTGTGGAGCTTCAAAAGTGGCAAAAGTAAGCAGGAAAACTGCATTTTAATACCAGCAGTTGTGGACAAACCTCAACGTGTCAGTCAAGACATAGTCTGTCTCTGATATGACAACAGTGAATGTTCCTTTCGTATCGAACAGCAAAACATTTGTAACATTTAACTAAATTAGCTTTAAAGGACATTACATATCCTTCAATTTTACCATTGTGCATTCCCACATAGTGATGGCAATGCTGAAATGATATTGTGCAGCCCTAACTGAATAAGCAACTTGTGACCTTCAGCAAATGGTAGTTTACAACAATTTACAAAAAATATTTCCATTTATGATCTTAATATTACATATTTTCCATTGAGTTGCACTTTAAATAATAATGTGTCAGCTTCAGCCAGGAAGTAAAAGTGATGTGAAAAAAAATTAAGGAATTGTAACGCTCAAGCTGCCTTATAAATAAATTTGCGTCACAATAATACAATTTTATCAATTCTTACATCTGTAATTGGCTAGCACAGTTCCTGCCATGTTTCACACCAGCACTGCCCCACCCTGATGAGCTGAACCTGTCTTTAGCACTCTTTAAAGCCCAAATTCAGCACTGAATTTTACGTCCAGAGTCTTAATCAGATTTTAATTCATTTACAGAAGTGATCTGAAACTGACTGGAAAAAAATTGTGTTTGTCATTACTGAAGAAACTTGTGTGTCTGAACAAAACCACAGTTTAAGATACTTAGTGTGGTGCTAATCTAACCACTTACTTTCCACACATGACCAGCTTGGATAACAGTGGTCCGGTGTTAAATCATTTCAGGATTAAAACTCTTACTGAGGTGTAAACTCTAAGGAACAAGTGAAGTCGGAAGATAAATCGCAATGACTCGCTTTAATACACCCAATTTTTAGATGTAAAAAATGTAACTTAACAGTATTTTGACAGTTTTATTTGGAACTGCGCTTGTTATTTCCAGACTTAACAAGATCTGCAGGCCAAAAATAGAGGAATGCATAAAATCGGGACCTAAAAAAAAAACTTTTAGAAAGACTGGGAAACAGCACGGTTAAGTCTTGCAAAGCGTGTTCCTTACCTTGTCTCCTGCATTTGGGTTCTTGTCAGGGTGATATTCTTTTGCTAGTTTCCGGTAAGCCTGAAATGATCAGAGGCACAAAACAAGTAATTTATGACTTTTGTCAAAAGAGTTTTAAATAAAGAGCCAATTATAAAAGTATACCAATAACTTACAAAGGTCTAAATTATGAGCCAATATTTAAATTGTTCTTCTTACAAAATCACCATTTATCAGCCATCTCTTTGGAGAAATTTCTTTACTGTTGCAAGTTATTTTATACTAAGTACATCCATACAAAGAAATGTCTAAGTCTAAAGACATTACTAAATGTTTATGTTAAAAAATTTATGTACGTGATCTCTGGAAGGGATCTGAGGCTACAAATTATTTAATAAACTACTTAATGGGTACTGTAGTCACAGTACGTTTAACTCCAGCCTGGAAAAAAATAATATCCTATACTTTTTTTAAAAAATTACACTTTTATTTTTATTATTTTGATGTTATTGATTACATGTATTAATGCAACAAATACATTTGATTAAGCTGTGTAGCTTAAGATGTATAGCCATTGCATAGGTTATCATTTTAAATTTATTATTTTATAATTGTTACGTTGTGTTTAGGCAGAGACTTAGCAACAGTGTGACAATCACAGGTGCGCAGACCTGAGGAGGTCTGGTAAAACATGTAAAAACATGTCAGCTCGTATAAAAAATAACTTGGATTGGATCTGTACTACTGTGGACATCTTTTTAAATGAGACAATATCTTCAGAATAGAGATTTTTTTTTTTAAAGCTGCGTCCATGTCTACCTGTCCATCCAACTCAGGCAAACAGACAGTTAGACAGACAGGTATAAACACAGAAAAGTCGATAGTTAGACAGATATCGTAGCTAAGCCTGCAAACAACTAAATAAAACTGAACTAAACACTTAACACCTCGCACGTTGTTTAAGGTCTCAGGTCGTTTATTTCAATGCTAGCCGGTAAACTGGCTTCCTGAAGCTGCTAAAATTGTAAAATTGAGTTGTCTGACAACTTTTCATTTATTACGCTAAATCAATTACTCAGCCTTTCATCTCTGACCTCAAAAGGACAGAGGCTATAAAACGTCAGACGAGGGGAAAATTAGAGTCATAAACACACATCCTGGCCTAGTCCTGCAAAGCTAGGTTAGCTAACAGTCCAGCTAATCCGGTGTTCTGTCATATTCTGCTACTCTGTCAAATCGTGCCACCCTGGTGTTTTTTTTTATATTTAAAAAGCAAAAACACTTAAAAAGCACCATATTAGAACACGCTCCTGGTGAAGTGAATGTAGGTTATTTGAACAGCCTAAAAAATAACGATTAGGGTAAAGTTAAGCTTAAAGCGGTGATTAGAAACACTACTCTATATTTATAATATACTGTGTAGTTTTCTTTGTACTATTAATTACCATTTACACTTTTTCGGTAACACAAGCATAATACTGGCAGTGAACTTAAGATGGAAAAACAGAATTATGACGTAAAAACACAACGCCATCATAAAATGACATGCAAAAATAGTAAACTAATCTGTTCAGCGCATGCGCAGTAGCAGTAAGGAGCACATATCGCTAGGTAGAAAAACTCGACGGAACACCGGCTAGCAGCAGCTAACATATTTAGGACTAATGTTACTCAGCATTACTTGGTTAACCTAACTTGCCTAGATGAAAGATAAATGAATAAACATATGAAAACATACATTAAATATATATTAATTCAGTATGATAATATTTAATCTCAAATTAAAGTTAGAAATGGGTGGAAATGGTTGTTTGGCTCGTCTTTCGTCGAACAAGTTCACAAGTGTTTCACAACAGTTGAGAAAAACACTTACAAACATGGGTTTAGCCAAATAAAACGCCAACTAAATCCTTCTACATATATTTAGTATATATTAACTGTACTGAAAACACGTTTAAGAAAACTACACTATGAATGAATTAAAATAAAAACGCAAAATAAGTCACCAAAAAAACATTTCGCCAAAAACCCGGCGGATGCTAATGCTACTAGGCCAATCGGGAGAGTTCGCATGCTATAGCCGGTAATCCCTCGACCTTGTACCGATTTGGGGGAAGTAAACTCGGTGTGATAGTGAGCTGTGGCCCGCTAAGAGAGAGAGAGAACCGGGGTTCACACTTTTCTGACATAAATAACTATATATAGAGCAAGAGATTATTATACGTAGTTAACAACAGAATGTCAATCACAATTACAGTAAAACTAATTTAGACAGACACACAAATTTCCGACCACAGAGCGATATAATCTCAAAACACTTAACCTAGCTAAAATAAACTAAAATAAACTAAGCTAAGCTAAGCTAAGCGGCTAGCTAACTTGGTAACCGCTAGCTCCGATAGGCCACAGCGTTAGGTTAGCTTAGCATCGCAGCTAAACTAACAGGGCTAATCCCTCTTCCTGCTCCCGGTTTAAAGGACGGGAGCTGAGCGGGATAACCGACCCTGAGCCCGGGTCTCGCGGTTCCGCCAAGAATAACCCCGCGCGACCCCCGTGTTACCTTTTTAAGCTCGTTCTCCGAGGCGCTGGGAGAAACCCCGAGAATGTCGTACAGTTTGGTGTCAACGACATGAGCCATGGTGCGCGCTGAGGGAGCCGAGAGCCGCACGCGGAGAGAGAGAGAGCGGAGCGGGAACGCGCAGGCGCGCCGCCGCTTTAAACTCAAAATCCGGTGGAAGAAACGGCGCATGCGCGGCGCTATATAGTTAGATAGCTAGATAGATAAATAGTTATACAGATATACAGACAGAAAATAAGACAGACAGACAGACAGGCCACAGGTGTATGTGAAAAAAATAATACTTCTGCAGTAAAATAACTTATTTATATTATGAGGGCTTTAAAATCTACAGGACACTTGGAGAAGCTGCCTGTTCCTCTCTCTACTCCAAAAAATCCAAATCAGTAACAGAAATCAACCCAAATTCTGCAGGTTTGAAAATAAGATAAACATAACGAAACTAAAGGTTTGGAGGACATGAACTGTTTGCTTTGTATTCAGCAAAATATTGATTTTAAACTAATGTTCAGGAAAGAGTCACTTTTATGATTGTATTCATTATATTAAGATAGTAGCAGAGTTACTTAAATATTTTCTATTACAATTACAATTATGCTTTTCAGTAATGTTCCATATAAAACATGAACGCTTTTTATGTAATGCTTGAATAGAAATCCTCAATATTTAGTGGTGTCATGTCAGGCAGACAATTGACAAAAATTCTGTCCTGTTCAGGGGTTAACCATTTACGACTCAAATTATCTGCAGTGATGGGAAAAATGTAAAAATGTTGTTTTCTGTCTGTAATGCACAGAAAAGAAGACTCTAATATTCTCATATAAAATCTACAAAGCAAATAAATCCAATTAATAAAAATATTTAATCGTTTTTTTTCCATTGCATTAAAAAGTCTGTGAGTAATAATGTTTTATATTTCATATTGACCTTTTTATTTCATAAACCATATCTACACAGTAAAAACATGACAAAAAGTGTTCTTAATCACATTAAATTAGTCAAAATTAGCTGCTACTTTGCCTCAGTGTCTCTAATACTACTGTTTTTTCAGTGTTTTTTCAGTGGTAAGTGCCAATCTACTGTTTAATTGTTTTTTTATGAACTTGTTAATTGACAAGTCAGTAATCAGCGTGATAATAGGCAGTTGATATAAGATAGATAGATAGATAGATAGATAGATAGATAGATAGATAGATAGATAGATAGATAGATAGATAGATAGATAGATAGATAGATAGATACTTTATTTATCCCGAAGGAAATAACAAGCCAAGCCAATTAATTTCCTAAACATTTTTATTTCCTAATAAAAAAAGCAGCTTCTCAGAGATGGCAGGTTGCAGCTGTAGAACAGAAATAAGAGAAGTGAGACAGATATATGCAGACAACAGACTAAACTAAAGATCACGTTTTTCTCAGAGAAATATAGAATTCATTCACTACTTTTGTTCACTAAAATAGAAATTACACTGACATGTAGTATTATAATATCTATATATTTAGTTATGTTTTATCTTACATCTACAGTGCAATGTCATATGTCTATAGTGAAAGCTATTGTGTATATTGTTTAAGTTAATTGTATGTTTTCTATTTTATTTTTCCCTTTTTCCCCTCTATGTTGCAGATATTGTTCTCTGCAAGTTACTGTTTCATTGATATATACACTTTTTCATTGGCTGGTTCATGGTCTATTCTGATGGATATTAGTTTTAAGTATTATGTGCAACAAAACATTCAAAAATAAAGAAAATACATGATGTCTATTGCAATGGATGCAGGGTCTGAAAGGGCAAAATGCGATTCCGCACGTGACCAGTAGAGGCCAGCAAAAGACAGAAAATTATGTTGTGGAGGATTTCAGGATTTCTGTTTATTATTGGATTTTAATCACATTAAACCATTAAATGCAGGTCTAATAATCCAACCAAACAGAAAAACAGCAGCACTAGGACTGATATACTAGCAGCACAGGAGTTCTACTGTACTAATAACCAGTTTATCAGAGAAAGATGCATATCTGAATAAGAGCATTGAATCAGTTTCGCTTTCAGTTTATGTTTCCAGTCGTGTCTGTGAGGGCGAGTCTAAATTCGTTAATTCCTGTGGGTGATATTTGCAGAATAACTCTGGCTAAGAGACTCCAATGATGCTTGGTTGGTAGAATTCATGTTTATTTCTATAATTTACCAGTTTAACCAGTGATTAACCCACCCAGGAAGGATCAGGGTGCATGACCGAGCTGTTAAACAGTGAGATTTTCTACTGGAGATAATGTATACTGTAGGAATTATAGGTTGTGTTGTTGGTTATGAATTATAAAGCTCTTTTACAGCTAAACATGTTCTGGTGGTTGTTTTGTTTTGGCTTCGGTTTTAGCCAATTGTAACCTAAATAAGGAAACTTAAAGGTTAAACTAGTCGTTTTAAAATGTCTAGCTGTGGTCTCTAGTATGAATAAATGCCACGTCAGCTGGTTTTAGTGAAAAAAAAAAGTCCTCAGGTGATCCAGTAAAATGGTGCTTCAGTCCGGTGGAGGAGTGGTCAGGGAAAAACGATAGGATTTCGGCTCTTGCTCATGATATTAATAGTTGCAAACATATTGCCTCTGATTGGCTAGAAGCACTGAGAGGCAACGAGATGGACAACAGTTAGAAACGTTTTAAGATAAAAACATTTTTACACTAATAACAGGTTTTGCAATGTCATATGTTACTTTACAACATGTGTAACAATGCCGTGCTAAGTGCAGTTTAGCCACGGACCTAGTCTTAGAGTCAAATGCTTGTAAAATGACAAATCAACCAGTGACCCTATGTAAACATATAGTTACTTACACATAGAGGTGAGTAGTCCAGGTCCAGAAAGTAAAAAAATAACCCCGGGGTTTTGTTCCAACTTGGTTGAGCCTCATCAGGGCCTCCCAGGCAGTTGAAAAAAAAAAAAAAAACACGGGATGGATTTTTAATTTTAACTAGTGTAAATAGAACTGGTTTAAACATACACCTACCTATCTCAATTGTACTTCGCTGGTGGTGTCCCATACACAAATTCTAACTTGTTCCTTAGCTCTGAATTACTGGGTAAAGCGTATAACACTGATGTGTTATTTGCACAAATAATACAGGAACTAAATGCCATGCAGTTCCGAACACTGTTAGCTCCTATTGGCCAAGGTGGGCGAGGCCATGAATACTAATTCACGGGTTGATGTAGACGCGGTGCTTTTCCTGATCGACTCCTTTTCTGAACATTTTCTATTACTAGATATTGCGGACAAAGGAGGCTTAGGAACAGTTTCATGTGCAGCATCATAAAGAACTCAGAGAGACCTACTGTATTTTACAAAGAACAAGAAAAAGTGGATTTTAGCTTTTAACCTTTAACTTTGATTTTCAGGCAAGTTTGGAAGAAAGGTCCCTATAGTATAATATAGTTAGTAAGCTATGGTTCTATTAACTACGGAGCCTCTAAGGTGACATAATGAAAAAAAAAAAAAAAAGCGTGACCACAACTTATAATGGCTTGGGAACAAGAACCTAATGTGTGGGAATGAGATAATTAAACGGGTGTGTGTACTGTCTACGTCTGAGTAAATTAAGTGTCTTTTATTTAGAATTACGCCATGTCTCACTGCAAGAGACTCCAAAATATCGCCATAATTAATTCCAAGATATACAATAAAATGAAACCAATTCAACCAGGCAGGTAGCTAACAAATACTATCCATATGTTTAGGTGTGGTTTCTAGTATGAGTAAACTCCATGTGAGCTGGGTCCAGTATAATGGTGATCCAGTATAACTGTCTAAATGTTTCTTTTCTTTCTCTTTCTCTTCTTTTGTTTGACTTCCTGATGGATAACACCGCTTCATTATTGCTGAAGTTTCATATTTTGCCGGCTGCAGGAATCACTACCGTGGCTCGCTGTCTACTGTCAGCAACTAGTGGGAGGGGCCTCCTTAAGTGGGAGTCTGATAACAGTGTTGTTGTGCTTTCCTGCCTCGACCGTAACAGAATTTAAAGGGGCGCTCATACAGTTTGTCACTGGGGGCCTGGTACTTAGAATAGATAATGAAAGGGAATTACCACCCACAGTGGACAGCGCCACAGTGGATGGTAATGATCGTGACTTGCAGCTCCTGCCTTGAATTGTCTGTGTAGACACAAAAACGACTCGGGCAGAAATCAAATCTTAGAAAAAAGTATAAAAATAGAGGTATACTATGGGTGCCCAAACTGTTGTATAAGACTGTAGCACTGACAGTCTTATATTTATTTATTATTATCTTTCTCTTTAACAGTGAAAGGAGCTCTGTCATGGATGCCAAAAAGAGGTGAGCTCCCTGTACAGGGCTTAATATTAAACATTATAAGAACAGGTTCTGAAACATAATGACAATATTTGTTCCTTTTGCTTATTATATCATTTATTGTGTTTTGCAGTAAATCTGATTCTTGAAAAACTCTGGATCCTTCTAGACCAGTTCATTCAGGTTGGTATTTAATTAAATGCTTTAATGATTTAAAATGCAAATCAGAAAAGACTGGAAAGGTGTGGATATTATTTGTTAATTTTAGTGGTATCAATCGATAAATTAATTAAAAAATCAATCGATAAAAAGATTGATCACATTTGTTTTTCTTCAGACGCAGATTTTTACAGTGGATATTTAAATGTAAATAAAAGAATGAATGTAAGAAATGTGATGTCAATTAAAATAATAGTATATATAATAATAAATCAACGTAGGGTGCTGGAATAAAGAATGCATGATAAATGGCCTGGGGGAGAGAGACAGTCGCAGAGAGAGAGGAAGACAAAACAACGCTATCTATCCAGCTCACTATTTGGCACAGAAACGAGAGAGCGAGAGAGAGAGACAGAGAAGCAGAGAAAGAGAAAAATAGAGAGAGAGAACCCAAACAAAGCTCTCTAACCGGGTCAGAGTTGGAAGTCTGAACCAGAGGTTTACTGCTGGATACCAATAGAGCACGCCGTTTAATTGTCGAAGTAGTAGAGTCAAACTTGGTGCCTTAATTAACTTGCGTTAAAAAAATAGTAACACGTTACTGATTCCAAATTGACAGCATGCGTTAACGCTTTAACAGCCCTAGTTAATATACAAATAATTCCTGTATTTAATGCAAATAAGTTCTAATTAAGTGCTAGTAATGAAAAAGAAAAAAGAAAATAAAAATAAAACAGTGATTATATTTATTTTATACGTGCAAAAGTCACTGCTTTTCTATGATACAGCATTAATGCAGAAAGATCTTCCAGCCTTCAAGACCACATCTTTTCCAGGGATGTCCATGCGTTTCTCAACAAGACAATGCAAAACCACATGCTGCACACATTATAAAGGCATGTCTGTGAAAGAAGAGGATACGACTGCTGGACGGATTACCTTCAGTCTTAGTCTGTCCCCAATAGAGAATGTGTCAATAATTTTAAAACTAGAACATGCACCTTAGAATGTGTAGATTGCAGAGAGAACGGGATAAAATAGCACCTGAAACACTTCATCACTATGCATCCTTTGTGCCAAAACACCTTTTAAGTGTTGTGAGAAGGAGTGGAAACATTACCTTTATTTGGAATCTGTTTCAGGACTTACTGTGTATGCAGAAATGATGTTTATTAATGAATGAAATGATCAGACGAAACATGAAATACAGCTCTGGGAAAAAAATAAGAGCGCACTTAAAAATGAAGAGTTTCTATGATTTTACCAAATTAAAAACCTGAAATGTAATCAAGATGAAGATGGATGATCACAAGCCATCAAACCAAACTGAACTGCTTGAATGTTTGCACCAGGAGTAAAGCAGCATAAAGTTATCCAAAAGCAGTGTGTAAGACTGGTGGAGGAGAACATGATGCCAAGATGCATGAAAACTGTGATTAAAAACTAGAGTTATTTCACCAAATATTGATTTCTGAACTCTTAAAACTCCATGAATATGAACTTGTTTTCTTTGCATTATTTGAGGTCTGAAAGCTCTGTATTTTTTTGTTGTTGTTATTTCAGCCATTTCTCATTTTCTGCAAATAAACGCTCCAAATAACAATATTTGGATTTGGATTTTGGGTGAAATGTTGTCTGTAGTTTATAGAATAAAACAACAATGTTAATTTTACTGAAACATAAACCTATAAATAGTCAGTGAAAATGATTCAGAAACTAAAGTGCTCTATTAATTTTTTTCAGCGCTGTATCTTGTGTTCATACTCTCTGCAATTAAATAAGCATTTTCCATACAGTGCTATTTATTAATGATTTGAGGTTGTAAAATCTCCAATGATTCAAATTGCATATACTGTATATAATGCTTATTCAATTAGTGTTGGAACAAAGGTTCATTTTTTGTGTTTCTAAAACTGCATGTAAGTATGGTGGCCCTGAAGTGCAAAACAAATTAACATGTCAGAAAACAAAATTACAAAAACTAAAACACATTTACAAAACTTAAAACAAATTTACAAGACGCAAAACACTTTTCCCAGCACTGAAACACTTTTACAAACGCTGAAACACTTTTACCAGCACTAAAACACTTTTACAAACGCTAAAACACTTTTACAAACGCTGAAACACTTTTACAAACGCTAAAACACTTTTACAAACGCCGAAACACTTTTACAAACGCTGAAACACTTTTACAAACGCTAAAACACTTTTACAAACGCTAAAACACTTTTACAAACGCTGAAACACTTTTACAAACTGCGATTTCTGACGGAAAGGGAGGGTCTAACACACAGGAAGTGCTTGATGCGGACCCTCCTTGTCAGTCAAGCTGCGTTACGATGAGAGAGTGGAGTTATGAACACCAAACTATGTTTTGTGGCACGTATTTTAGCAGCAGCAGTAAATACTTAAACTATCCCTGTCCTGTTGCTACCCCCGCCGCGGGGTTCACCTAATGCCCGGCGGCCATCAGCCACTGCCCCCGCCGCGGGGTTCAGCTAATACCCCAGGGGTTCAGCCACTGCCCCCGCCGCGGGGTTCACCTAATACCCCGGGGGTTCAGCCACTGTCCCTCGGTTATCAGTCACTGCCCCCGCCGCGGGGTTCAGCTAATGCCCGGCGGCCATCAGCCACTGCCCCGCGGTTATCAGCCACTGCCCCCGCCGCGGGGTTCTCCTAATACCCCGGGGGTTCAGCCACTGCCCCGCGGTTATCAGCCACTGCCCCTGCCTCGGGGTTCACCTAATACCCCGGGGGTTCAGCCACTGCCCCGCGGTTATCAGCCACTGCCCCCGCCGCGGGGTTCAGCTAATGCCCGGCGGGCATCAGCCACTGCCCCGCGGTTATCAGTCACTGCACACCCCCCCCCCCCCACCCCCGCGGGGTTCAGCTAATGCCCGGCGGCCATCAGCCACTGCCCCGCGGGGTTCAGGTAATACAGTACAGGAGTGGCTGAACCCCGCGGGGCAGTGGCTGAACTCCGTGGGGCATTAGCTGAACCCCGCGGGGTATTAGGTGAACCCCGCGGCGGGGGTAGCAACAGGACAGGGATAGTTTAAGTATTTACTGCTGCTGCTAAAATACGTGCCACAAAACATAGTTTAGTGTCCATAACTCAACTCTCTCATCGTAACGCAGCTTGACTGACAAGGAGGGTCCGCATCAAGCACTTCCTGTGTGTTAGACCCTCCCTTTCCGTCAGAAATCGCAGTTTGTAAAAGTGTTTCAGCGTTTGTAAAAGTGTTTCAGCGTTTGTAAAAGTGTTTCAGCGTTTGTAAAAGTGTTTTAGCGTTTGTAAAAGTGTTTCAGCGTTTGTAAAAGTGTTTCGGCGTTTGTAAAAGTGTTTCAGCGTTTGTAAAAGTGTTTTAGCGTTTGTAAAAGTGTTTCAGCGTTTGTAAAAGTGTTTCAGCGTTTGTAAAAGTGTTTTAGCGTTTGTAAAAGTGTTTCAGCGTTTGTAAAAGTGTTTCAGTGCTGGGAAAAGTGTTTTGCGTCTTGTAAATTTGTTTTAAGTTTTGTAAATGTGTTTTAGTTTTTGTAATTTTGTTTTCTGACATGTTAATTTGTTTTGCACTTCAGGGCCACCGTATGTAAGTCATTGTACACAATTTATTCTATTCCAGTAATTTTAGACAACCTCTAATTCATTAGCTGTTGTTTTAATATAATTCTGTAAATTCTTGCCAACAGGAGTGCTTATTAAAGATATGGTCAATCTTACCACCAAAAGGTGAGTGCCCCCTACAGGCTGTGAAATATGTTGAAATATGTGCTCTGTTCTGAATAAAGTAAACATATGTGTTGTATAACCACAAACCTTTACGTTCATTACTAAATGCTTATTAATAAAAATAAGTGCACTTTATTATACACAGACTGGAATCGAAAAAACAGGAGGAGCAGTGAGTCACGTGACATCGTGTTCAGTAGCTCCTCCATTTCCACTCGCTGTTGTGTTTTTACGTGGATCTCCATGGAAACGCGTGCCCAAAGTGTAATTATGGTGCGCGGCAGTGGACTTGAGTAGTAACTTGAGTAGACGAAACTCAGAGATGTGCGACGGACGGGATTAAAATTACAGGAGGACCTTGGAGTTCAGAGAAAAACATTAGATAATTCAGCCTGTAATTTTCTCTAAGAAAAACATATACATGGTCGTTCTGGACGGAAATAAAATCACAGAGGACCCCCATAAAAGAAAGAATTAGCCCAGGACCCCCTGAGAAACGAATCCCGTCCAGCTAGGGCTTATGTTGGCAACACTGGCTCCCAAAAAGCAGGGTATAATGTTCTTCTGCCCACACAA